>NW_002987077.1:691940-697240 GCF_000006295.1 Pediculus humanus corporis | reverse complement strand
AGTTTTCACCGTTACCATAAAAGCGTGAAAAAAGAGAAAAGAAAAAAACAAAAAATTATTTAAAAAAAAAAAATTCAATGTTAAAATTAAATCAATCGGGTAAACGGTTTGTTTGTTTGTTTGTTTGCGTAGGTCGTGAAACATTATTGTAAATTTTTCATTACAAAGAACATAACATGTAATTACAATTGGACAAAAAAAAAAAAACAAAAACAATCGACAACAGGATCAAAACAGGAACGAAACAATTTTATTTGTTATAAATATTGGCCAAGGTTTTTAAACTTTTATACAATTATTATAAAATTTCATGACCCAAATTTATTAGAAAATTTTCTGTTGTTGTTGTTTGTTGTTGTTATTGTTAAAAAATCAAAAATTTCCCGTTTGAGAATAATTCATAACGACATTGATAACGTTCAGCATCTTTTTTTTTTTTTTTTTTTTTTGTAAACAATTTTATAATTCTATGCGCCAAGTACAAACATAATTTGTTCAAACAAATTTAATATCACCTTTGATTGAAGGTCAAACCATCGCCATCGTTCGTTTTTAAAAATCTCGTCGAAACAATAAATCGTGCAATCGTCGAAACAACCGGAAAATAAAAAATTTTTCCGACGACGCGTTCATCTCACAAAAAAAAAACCTACAGGAAAATCGAACGTGCTTGCTTTGTAAGAACGCAAATTTCAAAAAAAAAGGAATGTTGAGTAGAAGAGATTTAACAAATAAAAAAATAAATATTTCAAAAAAAAAAACAACAATAATGACCTTTGACCCTTTAACGCTGCGCATCAAAAAAAAAAAAAACGAATAATTTTAAAATATTCACATTTAAAAAAAATATATACATATGTTTTTTTTTCTATATTATTTAAATTACCTTTTGGGGGTTTACTTGATTTCCGGTGTTTGTTTTTCAAACAATATCGGAGTATTTGGCAAATTATCCGGGTCGTGAAAGGTTATTCCGTCGTTTTAAAAAAAAATTAGAAATCAAAACCGCTTATTACGCTGACAACCCGTTGATTGAAAGACAAAAAAAAGGTAAACGAGCTCAAATCTAAATAATTTACACGAAAAAGTTTATATATTATTATAATTTTTTTTTTGTTTTCCTGTCGTTTTTAAAAATAAATTTAAAAAATTTTTACGATAAATTTGCCCCCTGGTACAACGTTTTTAAAATTTTGCTGACATAAATTTTTTTTCAGTATTATTATTATTATTATTTCAACCTCTTGGAAAAAAAAAAAGAAACAATTTTTTTATTTTTTTTTTTTTTACACGATGCAGACGAAACGGTTTTGAAAACAAAACTAATATTTTATCTATTGAAAATAAATATGGATAATCACCTGTCACGACTTAAAAAAAAAAAAAAAAAAAAAAGATTTCTACGCGTTTTACTTACTTAACTGATTACTCCCCCCCAAAAAAAAAAGAAAAACAAACACTGGCAACACACACAAACACAAACACACACGCGGGGCACCAGCATCCGACGGTGGATGGATGGACCCAAAAGAAAAAAAAAACAAAACGGTTGTTTTTCTTACTTATTTTTTTTTTTTTTAAACTACAAAACCGTTAAGGTAATGTTTACTATTGTTTGTCTTAACTATTTGGTTGGTTGCCTTTTGATTGTTTTGTAAACAAGTCAAAGGGATGAGGGAGGACAAACGAAACACGACGTTTGTTCGTTCGTTCGACGTAAAACAACAAGAAATCGGTTTCTTTTTTTTCTTTTTTAAATCGTACAAACAAAAAAAAAAAGAAACCCTTTGCAGACTGATATCGACTCAACGAGAGTGAGAGAGAGAGAGAGAGAAAACATGTTAAATGGTGGCGTCTGTTAATTATCTATACAAACTTAAAAAGTCATCAACCCCTTTGACTCCGGTCTCTTATGGAAAAATTTTTTTATTTTATCTATAAAAATAAAATTATTATTATTATTATTGTTATAAGAAAAAAATAATCTCGAGCAGACGGTTGGGTTTTTTTCTTTTTCTTCTTTTTCTTCTTGCCTTTTTTTTTTTATTTTATTATTTTTATTAACAAATAGAAAAATAAATAAATAAAGATGTAATAATTAATAAACGAGAATGGATATTAGTGTTAATTAAAATTTTTTTTTTTTATTAAAAACACGATTCGTGCATTATTTTATATTAAGTACATAAAATAAAATAAAAAAACATTTAAATAAGTACATAAAAACAAACAAACGAACAAACAAACGCTTGATTAATCTTTTAACAATAATTATATTAATACAATCAAAGAAAAAAATAAAAATTTTAATAACAACAATTATTATTAATAATATCTTATTCGTAATTTAATTTCTTTATAAACAATCGTTTGTTTTTTTTAAAATAGATCTGTAACTCGTATAAAACGTTATTATTATTATTATTATTATTATTATTACGTTTCACTTTTAATCACGACAATCATGTTTTTTTTTTTTTTTTGTGCTGCGTTTGTCGGAGTTTTTCCAACAACATTTTTTTTTATTTATTAAGATCCTTAGGATACATAATGTTTGAATATCATCTGTTTGTTGTTTAGTCGATTTGTTTTTTATAATCGTATGGTATATTCATTTTTATAATTTTTTTTTCCCTATTGAGTTTATGAAAATGTTTCATTTTCTCAATTTGGCAACAGTGGTGACGAGAAAATGTGTGTGTAATAACCTGGAGAATGAGGAGATGTGTGTGCGAGTGTAATTACAATGAAAAATGGCATTGCAAGAAAATTTTTAATAGGCTTACAATAGGCAAAAATTAAAATTCTAAAAAGATTTACTTGTGCATTGTAATAAAACGTACCGGGATTATCTTTTTAAATAATTTTCTTTTACACTTAACAATCCAAATATTTGATTTAATTAGGCATCAAAACAAATTGAAATTTATTTTTAAAACAATTGCTGCCAACCGTTTCAAAATCGCAAAATTATTATTATTATTATTATTATTATTATTTTTTTTTTTTTTAAAGGGCTTGAATTACACAATAATAATAATAATAATAATATTTTACAAATCGCATATGAAATGTTAAACGTGATTTTTTTTTTTTCCTTCCCTATAACTCGAGATTTATTGTCGTTATCTTCTCTACGTTATCTCTTATCATTTTCCAGGCATTTAATTTTCTTTTCTTTTCTTTTTTGTTTTATTTTGCAATCCTTTTTTTTTATTAAGTTCGTTAATCTTTAAAAGAAATAAAAGAATAAAAAAAAAAGAAAATTTCTGATGCAATCGTATCATTTTTAATTATATATATGTATTTAATAATAATAATGATTTTAGAGTTCGATCGAAAGTTAATAAAACTTTAAAAGGGTTTATAGAACGAAATGGAAAACGTAAAAATAATAATAATAATAATAAAGTAGAATAGTTTAGTGTGAATAAAAAACGAAAAGAAAAAAAAAAAGAAAATGTTTTAGTATCATTTATTTAAACGATTTACGTAGGTTCCGTTGTAGGTATAAAAAAAAAAAAAAAAATTTCCCAGGCTTATCAACACTCAATTTGCTAAAAAAAAAAAAAAAAAAAAAAAAAAAAAGAAAAAAAAAATTATAAAATTTATAAAAATAATTGAAAATCGTCAAATCATTGTGAAGACAAAGAAAGAAAAAATTTTTTTTTTGATTTGATTAACGATTTTTATGGTGACTCGCTCGTTGTTTCAAAACTCTTAAAAAATTCAACGCATTAAAAATGTTTACAATATATAATATACGTATAAATATATATGCAAACATATACTACGTTTCATAATAATAATGATAATAATAATGATGATGATAATGATTATTATAAAATTTTCATTAAAAATTCAAAAAAAGAAAATTTTTTAGTTCGTTGTTTTTTTTTTTTTTGGATTATTCACGATTTTTTTTTTTGTTTTTTCCCCATTTTAATAATCTATCAACAAACAAACAAACGAACAAACATTTTCATTTTTTAAGATACAAATAAAACAAAAAAAACTGGCAAGAATCACCGCGACAACAAAAAAAATCAAAAAAACAAAAAAACATTTTAAAGTCGCAGGTGTTGTTTGTAGAGAATCGTGATTGACGTGAAGTGATTTTATTAAACAATAAATTTTTGTAAGAATTGTCACCTGCGTGACATCCTTAAATCAATAATAATAATAATAATACAATTAAACATTCGGTGACGACAAACACAAAAAACAAAAAAAAAAAATGAACGTTGAGTTTTCGCGTGACTGAACAAACAAACGAAACAAATTTTGGACAAATTATCATTATTAATCAATAAAAAAAAAAAAAATTTAAAATATGGCAGCCATAAATATATATGTATCCGATAATAATAATAATGATAATAATAATAAAATTTTATGTTTAAAAATGAAAATTTCGAAAAAAAAAATTATTAACTTACGTAAAATAATTCAATCGTTTTTTTTCTTTTTCCCCCTCTTATTAAATTCATTTATTTAAATAAATAACCAAATGGGGGGGGGGCCGTTTACGAAAATTACAATAATAATGATAATGATGATAATAATAACAATTTTAAAATGGAAAAAAATCATTCAAAGGAATAAAGTTAAAAAAAAAAAAAATTAAGCATTGCGGTTGAATTTATATATAAATAAATAAATGAATAACTACGATTAAAATATTATTATTATCATTATTATTATTATTATTACAGAAATCCGTGACGTAAAAATAAAAATTATGTTAATTTTATCATAATTCATTAGTCGTGAATTTAAGAAACAAACCACCTGCACACGCCTACGAAAAAAAAAAATTACATGAGCGTTTTATTTGATTATTTAAATTCACCTGAATTTATTATTATTATTTTTTTTTTTCACCTGTTTAATAAGTTTTTTTTTTTTTTTTAAACAATTTAATCAAATTTAATATTCTCTCGCGTAAATTATTATTATTATTATTATTTACATCGAGCACGACAACGACGGGGGGAGAAAAAAAAAAAAATTTTATTTTTTGTCTGTCGGTCGGTCGGTCGGTTTTCCCACGGATTTCACAACTTAAATTATTTTATTACTCTCTCTCTTACGAGTGTTTTTTGGAGTGCGTAAAAAAATGAAGAAGAAGAAGATGGAAAATATGGCCGACGTATAATAACGACAAAAAATTTTTTTATAATTATACAAAAAAAAAAGTGAGTAACGGTTTCAAAAAGTAAAAAATGTCACTTTTTTTTTTCCTTAACTTGTTATGAAACGTGATAACGTATAACTTACTCCGCGATTATACGTCGTTG
>NW_002987077.1:680449-691920 GCF_000006295.1 Pediculus humanus corporis | reverse complement strand
CCTTTCTTATTATTATTATTACTATAATTTATTATCTTTTAAATGTTATCATCATCATCGTAATCATCATCATCATTATCATCATATTTATTATCATCATCATCATAATCGTAACTACATACGAATTATTAATCTTTTTTTTTTTTTTTTATTTTATTCATTTTCTTTGACAGATTGTTTTAAATTGATTTTTAACTGTTTTTATTATTATTATTATTATTATTATTATTATTATTATTATTATTATTATTATTATTATTATTTATTTATTTAATTTTTTTTATTGTTTCATAACAATAATAATCGATGTTTATAATAATAATAATAATAATAAAATAAATTTATGCGTCGTTATAAAAAAAAAAAAATTCTACGACAATGATAAATGTGAAAAATTAATAATAATAATAAAAAGATGGGATTTGTTGATTTATAAAAAAAAAAAAAAATTTTCTCTTACGTCATTTTTAATTTTTATTTTTTATTAATTTTACTTACGTAATTTAATGTAATAATTATTTAAAATAATAATAATAATAATGGGTTGTTTTGTTCGTTAAGTAATTTTATGTATTAATAAAAAAAAAAAAAATGTAGAAATGTTTCACGTAAAACGTTTCGTACCGTTTGTACCGTATTACGGTAATAAAACAAACGACAACAGCAACAACCACGCTCACATACAAACAACCACAAACAAAAAAAATAAAACACGTAATTGTTATGATTATATTTGTTGTGAATAACAAAAAACGAATGAAAATTTTTATTCTTATTTTTTTTATTATCGTTAAATAAACAATATGGGAAAAATTTTAATAATAATAATAATAATAATAATAATAATAATAATAAAATTAATAATAATAATAATAACATCAATAATAATAATAATAATAATAATAACAACATCAATAATAATAATAATAATATAAAATTACGAGTTTTTTTGTTAATAAATAAAATTATATCGTTACGTGTTTTTATCGCGGATTTATTGATTACAAAAAAATCGGATAAGTATAATAAAATTATTATTATTGATAATTTTTTTTTCTTTTAAAAGATAAACATCGATTATAGTATTATTATTATTATTAATAAATATATTATTTATATTTTAATTTATATTTAAAATTTTTATCATAAAAATTATCGCATCGTCTCGCGATGTTTGCGATAATAATAATAATAATAAAAAAACAAACAAACAATAATAATAATATAATTTCACAGTGTGCGTCGGTAGAATTATTTATATCGAATCGAGCATAATATTTATTTATTTATTTACCTTTTTTTTTAATAAATAAAATATAATGATAATAATAATAATATATAATGATAATATGATAAAATAATGATAATAATAATAATAATAGTTTATACTCATTCAACTAATCTCGAGTGTGATTCGTTTCGAATTAAGTCTTTTGGTGAGGGGGGGGGGATTTTCCTTTATTTTCTCGAACTTGTTTCCACGCGCGTTTTTTTCTCTTTTTTTTTATAAAAGTTTATTATTATTATTAATATAAAAGGCGTATTATAAAAAAAAAATAATTAATTAATAACTCGTAAAAAAAAAAAAAAAAAATTTATTTTAAATAAATACCCACGAGTCAATGTGATATTATATAAATCTTAAAATGAAAAAAAAAAAAGCTTAATCCAAAATAAGAAGATTATCTGTATTATTATTATTATTGGTGTTATTATACCATTGATAATAATACTTATAATAATAATGATAAAAAATATATATTTTTTTTTTTCGGGATTTGATTCGGGAGGAAAATAAACAAACAAGGAAACGGAAGTTGACGACCTTGAATCCGTGCATTTAATTTTTTTTTCGTATAAAAATTACCAAAAAAAAAAAAATACAACAACAACAACAATAATAATAATACTAAGAAGAAGAAGAAGAGAATGGTTTATAATATATTGATAATTCTGGATTCGACAACATATTGTTGTAAAAAAAAAAAAAAAAACGGCCTTCAAACTCCACCACAAAAACCAGATTTTTTTTTTTTTGTTTTTTTTTTCCAAATATTTTTTCCAACTTAAAACGTAAAAAAATTTCAAATGGTATTTTTTTTTTTGTATTGAACACAAAACGAAAACGAATTCGAAAACATTTATTTTCATTGTATAAATAATAATATCGTTCCAGCAAAAATTTTTTTATTCCAGCATTTTTTTTATACGTGGTATAACCGACGCTTTATCGGATTTAATGTTTTCCATGTTCGTGTGAGCGAAAAAAAAATTATTTATTAATTAATTTGACTCTGGCTGGATTCGGTGATTATTATTATTATTATTATTATTATTTCAACAATGGATGATTCTACTGAAACATTTTTCAAGTCATCAGAAAGTAATGAATCACGTGGTTAACTGACAATCATATAAAACGTATAAGAATGTTAATCTAACGTACCTGATAAAATTAAAATCTCGTACGTACATACCTACATATATACCTTTTTCCCGTGTTAAAGATATTATTATTTGATAAATTTCACTTATCAAATGTTTCAATGTTCTATTTTTTTTTTTTTTTTTTTTTTTTCTAATGACTTTGTTGTCCTCAGTTTTTTTTTATATTGCAAGTCATTGTTGCCGACAAAATATGTTGTTGTTGTTGTTGTGGTTGTTGTGGTTCTCATATCGAAAAAAAAAAGATGTCTTCATTTTATATATATTCAGGTATTTTCTTGTATATTTACAGGTGTGAGAAAGAATTTATCGTGAGACACGCATTTTTATATGCATAAAAGCGTTTTTTTTTGTTTACGAAAAAACCAAACCTCAGTCGTTTCTTGTTTGTCGCTTCTATTTCCCCCCCCCCTACCCCCAGAAAAAACGCCTCATTTGTAGTAATAACGAAATCATTTTTTTTTAAAAATAGTTTTTAATAAAAAATGAAAAACCGGGTTAGAAAAATTCTAGTTTTTTTTTTTTTTTTACATGTAGGATTTTTATACATTACACAGGTACGCCTTAATCTAAAAATCTAACGAAATAAATTAAATGAATTATTAATAATAATAATAATAATTTTAAAAGTGAGAAATTAAAAAAAAAAGAAAATCAGGATCATGTTTTACGTACGCAACAACAAAGCAATAAGATGTTTATCTTTTAGAAAATTTTCTATCTATGAGTTACGAAACGTTTTTTTTTTTTTTTATAGTCTATTTCGTATAGATAAAGGCTATAAAATTCGACGACGTTTAACTCAAAAGTTGTCGTGGCAAGAGTTTTTTTTTCGCGCTCGAAAATAAAAAGAAAAATACAAAAAATGTTCATACCTCGTAAACATACTGTTAAATCCTTTTTCCATTTTTTTTCAAAAAAAAATTATTATAAAAAAATCCTTCGCACTAATTAAAATAATGAAAAAACTAACATCATCTAAGAATTATTATTTTTTAAAACGACGAATTTATCATCAATCGGCATTTTTTTCCGCGACACAAATCATCCATATCGATATTATTAATATTTATAATATTATCATTAACATTAAATTCGATAATCGATCGATTATTAGTAGACATTTTTAATTTTTATACATCACGCGCACTCACTTTTATATTATTATTATTATGTACATTAACGATAAATTCACATTAAATTTAAAAAAAAAAATGGATTAATAAAATCAAACAATTCATTCGATTTTTTTTTGTTTACAGATAAAAAAAATCGATCGATTCACAATTATTAATAATAAGAATAATAATGATAATGATAATGATAATAACAATAAAAAAAAATTCCGATAAAACAAAATTTTCACTTTTTAATCCGACCCGTTCCGAAGCATTACATGCTATGAGAACTTGGGAGTTAAATTACGAAAAAAAAAAAAAAAACAACAACTCCTACTAGCGTACCTGTATATTTCTTTTTATTTAAGCTCCGCCCACTTTAGGTACCGAATAAAAAAAAAATCTTCAAATCTTTTCTTTATTTTAAATTATTTATTATTATTACAATTATTTGATTATTTTTTTTTTATTTATTAATTGATAATAAAATATTACGTAATATTATCAATAATTATTTTAAACGACAAAATTTTATTATTATTATTATTATCATTTATTACGTCATAAATGTTTTTTTAAAAAAAATTCAATTTTAATTTTTCCTTTCTTGTAAATATCGACGATGTGGGATTCACGTTTAAATTCAAAGCTCCGACCGTTTTTTATATGAACTTACCTGATTGGTTGAATTTTTCTTTTTTATTTTAATCTCATTGGTTGATAATTTTATTTACTTAGCATATGCACTTCGTACGTAATTTTTCAATGATTTAAAATTTAAATGACTTTCTTTATTTACTTATACATATATATGTATATTTATTATTATCGTTTTGATTATTTAAAAAATTTAAAAATTATTATTATTATTTTTTTAAAAAAAAATGGAATGGTTTGGATTTTTTATAAATTAACTAAATACGTCATTCGATTGTCATTTTATTCGAAATATATAATTTATAATAATATATAATTTTGGTTCTTAGTTTATATAGATATACGTATATTTTCCCATAATACTTTTTATTAAATTTTTTCATTATAATATAAATACGCTAACTGAATTTTAAAGCAAAAAAAAAAAAAAAGGAAAAAAGGAAAAAAAAACGGTTAAATTTACTGCAATGAGAATAATTTATGAACTTTATCATCATCGTTCATGTTTTGGATGGGAAAAAAGTTTCTTCTTCTTTTTTTTTTTTTTATATCACTGAACTCTAAATTTATAAAGTTCAAATGAAATTTTTTTTTATTTTATTTGACCTCAGAACAATTTATTAATAAATCAGCTTTTCGTTAAATGTTGTCTATATAAATTGTTATATTTAAAAACAAAAGAAAAAAAATTTTTTTAATTAAACGAGGATTTAAATGGTTAAAAAAGGGGAAAGGGAGGAGAAGAAGAAGAAGGGATGAAGGGATAATCACGATGATTAAAATTTGCCCGCATCGTTGGTGGCATTTGAAAAAAAAAAAAAAAAAAATTTCCACGGAGATTTTCGTGGTAAATTTTTCATTTTTCATTTTTTTTTTTAAATAAATTTTTTATCACGTGTTCTAGTTTAAAACACATAAAATACGATTTCGTTTTTGTTTTCTCTTGTGGTTGTTGTTGTTGTTGTTAATACGAAGTAAAACGTTATTGTTATTATTATAAAAAGAAAATTTACGATTTAGTTAATTCATAAATTTATTAACGTTTTGTGTTTAAGATTTTATTTAGGTTTTTCGTTTCGAAATAAAAAAAAAAAAAATGCGTTTTCTTTTTAAAAAGAGATGGAATGTATAAAATTTGACGAGGTTTTATACCTCGAAAGAATAATTTTCGAATGTTAAACTCAAAATTTTTTTTGCCATTCGAAAATCCCGATAATACCCGAAAAAAAATTTGTGAGACGAAAAAAAAGAAGCAAATTTAAAATATTTAAATTTTAATTTATTATTATTAATTAATTTATTTGATATTTTATTATTAATTATTTTTTAATTGATTACCAAAAAAAAAACGTAAAAAAATAATATAATAAATGATATTTTTTTTACTGTGTAAAGTGTTTTAAAATAAAAACAAAAACCGGTTTCGTTTAAATTAAAAAAAAAAAAAATTATAATTAATGTAAAATTATTCATTATATCACGAACGAAAATTAAATAAATAAAATAATAATTTATTAATATCTTTTTATATATATATTAATGACATTGAAACGAATCACATTTATAATAATAAAATTAATTAAAAAATTTTTAATTATAATTTGTAAAAGTGGCAAAAAAAATAAAGAAAAAAAAATTCTTTGGAAGGTTAATAATAAATCAATCTGTCAATAAAATTAAAAAATTTAAATATTATTTATATAAAACGAAAAAAAAAAAAAAAAAAAAGTGAGATGATGATAATGATGATAATGATGATAATGGTGATAATGATGATGAAACCATCATTTATAAATAGTTTTTTTTTTAAATTTAAATTATAGGAAAAATTTTAAATGTCAATATCAAGGCTGTTAAAAAAAAACGATTGAGACTAATAAACACCTTCAAAAAATTATGTTATGCAATTTGTAATGCATTCACGTATTTTTTATTTAAAATTTTTTCGGGGGTTTCGAGGATTTTGTCGGATTCACGACGCATCCCCAAAATAAATGAGCTTCGGATGATTCGTGACGTATGAAAAACAAAAACGGACGATTGACTCGTATTATGAAATCGTTACCGACGTGATCGACCAACGTCGTGGTGGCAGCGATCAATTCCGTACCTAATTCGTCAACCTGCATGGATACCTTATGCAAAATATCATCGATTTTAAAACGGGCGTCGTCGGACGCTTCGCTCATGTCGAAATCGTTTTTCTTTTCGGAATTCGAATAATCCGGTCCTACGGTTTTGTGCGATTTGAAATCGTGAAAATTTTTATTCGATTTACCATAATCGTATTTTCTCGAATTGAAACTTTTCAAATATTTAAAAATGGCATCTTTCACGCTTATCGTCGTCGTCAATTTGACTTTTGGGAGTACCAATGTGACGTTTTCTAATTTAGCAGATGATGCCATGGCGTTGAATTGTTTCATGGCAACTCTCGATGAAAATTTACCGTTTGGTAAAAGGATGTACATGACGACTTGGCGAGTTTTATAAGGGAGTCCTATCAATTGATAATCGGATGTGTTACCGTAGAGAATTTCTTGTTCGCCGTACATGTAATCGACTTGAATCTAAAACAAAAAAAAATTTAAATTAAAGAAAAGTTTTTTGGGGAAAAACAATGTTGAGGAAATATACGACCGATACCTACCTTTTCATTTTCATTTTTGTAAAATAAACCAGGTTGAGTGTAATCGGGATCGAAGGGTATTTCCCAAGAACCTTTAAAATAAACCACGTTTGCCATTAGGGAAATTAAATTTGTCGAAATCGGCAAAGTCATCAATTCGGTAAATCTATTTCTCGTTACGTTTTTAACCCATTCATTGATTATATTGGTCGGATTCATTGATGATGATTTCCCGCTGAAACGAATACACGTGACCTTTTTTTTTAAAGGAAAATTTCCACGTAAAAACAAACGATAAAAAAATTATAAATATATATTTTTAATGAATCCAACGTCGTCATTACTAGAGAGAGAAAAAAACAATGAATTAAAAAAATTTTTTTTCTTTTTATCAATTGTTTCTCTCTCTCTCCCTCTCTCTTTCTCTCTCTCTTTACAAAACGTGATCACGTTCAAATTGTTAAGAAGAGAAAATATTCAAGAAAATTGATTAATAATGTCAATAAAAAAATAACATCGAGAGAGTCAATAAATAAATTTAAAAAATTTTTCTTTTCCAAAACGAAAAACAATTTTTTTTAAAAAAAACGTAATTAACGTGTATAGTAATAATAATAACAATAATAATGATAATGATAATAATGACGATGATAATATTAAAAAGAAACGAACGTTGAAATTTTTTTTTATTAATATTTTTACATCATATACGTTTCTTTTCCACGAATTTTTTTTTATTTTAAAAGAAAGAAAAAAAGAAAAAAAAAATTTTACGTGAAATCTACTGGAATTACTGGAGTGTTGTAAAAATCCCATATTGCGTGTTTATATGTCGGTTTAAGTACGAATTCCGGCTGGAGAAAAACGACGCTGTTTAATAAAAGTACGTAATCATTATTATTATCCTGTGGACGATTGAAATATTGTAACAAACCGCCCAATTCTCTATGGATTTCCAATCTCGTGTGATTTTTTTCTCCAGCGTTATCTGAAAAACGTTGATAACAACAACAATAATAATAATAATACAATTTACTTTTTTAAAGATTTTTTCGAATCGATACGATTTCGAATAGTAATAATAATAATAATAATAATAATAATTTTTCAGATTGGAAATTCCAAGACTTGATTTCTCGGTCAGGTTTTTCATTGCCATTTCCACTTTTTATGCGTAATAATAATTTTTTTTTTTTTTCGAATAAGTCAACAGTCAAATCGAAACTTGTTTTTCTTTTTTTTTCTGTTTAATTAATGATAATAATAATGATAATGATAATAATGATAATAATAAAATCATTTTTCTGTCAATTTCGAATAATAGTTTAATTACTATTCGGTGAAAAATAATTATTGTTAATCATCATTGCACGTGTAAAAAAATTTTTTTTTATTATTAAAAAACAAGAGAGAGAGAGAGAGAGAATGTAAAAGAGAGAAAGTGAGAGAGAGAGAGAAAAACAAAGCAAGTATTAAAAAAAAAAACTTTTTGAAAACTTTCCAACCACGTAGAATACATTAAAAAAATTTAAATGTATGCGATTACAATATAGAATAAAAAGTTTTTTTTTGAAATCGAATCGATATATCGATTACGATCGATTTATCGATTTTTTTTCGGTTTGGTTTTATTAGAGTGAAATGGGCAATGAATCGTTCGTTTGAGACCCGATTAAAATTAATAATAAATAATTTACCTATCGATAAAGCATTGATAAATAATTGATGAATTTTTCCACGGGAAGCCATTAGCAATTGTGCAAAGACTCCAGCGAGACTAACTGGAGAAATGATCCAATTATTTGCGGCAAAATTAATTGTTTCTTCTAGGAAAAGATTTTGCAATATTCCAGCCACGCTTTGAACGGCTTTAATACCCTAAAAAAAAAAAAGCAAAACAATTTCATTTTTCGATTTGCAAAAAAAAAAAGAAAAGATGTTACAAAAAAAAATAAAAAGATGGCGGAATACCTCGCGAAATGATGATATTTTAACATCGTCCGGATTAAATTTTTTTCTTATATCGAAACCGGTAAAACTTGTGGGGAAAGTTATTATCGATGATTCTTCTTTCGACGTTATCGTTTCGACGACGACAGTTAAAATAATTGTTAAAATCATTATTATTTTCATCATTGTTGTTGTCGTTGTCGTCGTCGCCCCCGCCGCCATTGCCCACATCCCGCTTTGTTTGTTTTTATTTATGTTTGTTCACTTTTTTTGCATAAACTTTTTTTTCCCAACTTCCACGAGTTCACTACCTGAAATGAATCGGTTGACTGATGATGATGATGATAATGATGTCCGTTGGAAAATTATTCACGATTATTATTATTATTATTCTCCATTCAAGGTTTTCGATTAGTAATTTTTCAAGGTCAACAAATTATTACGCGACCTCAAAAACTCTACGATTTCAAAAATTTTTCGGTAAATGATGTCTCGTTTGTTTTAATTATGGAAGAAAAAAATATTCGACAAACAATTAAACGTAATTATTAATAATTATTTTAATACCAAACATCCTGAAAAAATTAAAAACTTATAGCACATTAAAATTGAATTTTTTGTGTTTTGTATATACACGTGTCCGACACGTACACAATTCATTTAAAAATTTCCCTCCAACCTTTTATAGCTCTAAATAGCGTTTGTGCACGTGTTAAACATTCGTTTTTCAAATCTTTTTCCCAAAAAGTTTTTTTTTTTTTTTCCTTCGTAATTTTACTCGAACTAATAATACAATTCACGACAATTCGTGCGTTGTTAATTTATTAATTCATTCATTCATTCATTCATTCACTCGGTGAATTCAAAAAATAAAATTTTTATTCGTTATATTTATATTTATAGAAATCGCAAACGTTAAATAAATTTTTTTTTTTCCCACCACACGAATAAACGAGTCGCAAATTAATTTTTCTAAAAACCAACCAAAAAACAAATCAAAAAAAATTATTTACCTTTTTTTTTTGTTAATGAACCTTTTCGAAAACCTTTTTTTTTTGCGTACCTTTTGCGAACGTTTTTCGTGCGTATTGACGACACCAAAAAAAAAAAAAAATTTTTTTTTCGTTTTTTTCGTTTACAAATAACGAACCGGCTTAACTCGTACCTGATGTAAATAAAAACTCCCGTTTTGTAATCACGTGATTAAAATACGTCACACAGATTTGTATTTAAAAAAAAAAGAAACTTGCTTGAAGCGTTTTCATCAATTTTTTTTCATTTTTCGTTAAAAATCTTATTTGTTATTTATTTAATGATGGCTTATAAATTTTAACAACAAATAAAAATTATATGTACTTTGTTATTTACGATAGTAATTTAATTTCACGTATTATATTTATGTACGAACGATGGAAAAAAAATACATTGTAAAAAATTTTTTTTATAACAACAAACAACAACAACAACTTATTTGTTATTAAACAACAAAATTAAAATAAATTATCTTCCAGCAATATTTATATATAATTTTAGGTTTGATAAAGAAAATGAACTTTTACGAACTCTATCGGATAAATTTTAAAACTTAAAATTGATAAAAAGTTTTTAAAAATTACTCATAGAGTGCGCGAGTGTATATATATAAATAAAATTCCCCCCCCCCCTTATCAAAAGCGTTGTTTTGTTTTGATAAAACCTATTATCATTCACATCAAGAAAATAATATTTTATTATTTAATTTTTTTTTAATTTTATAAATTTTTTCTTCGGGAAATTTCTATTTATTTATTTATTTTTTCGCGAAGGGGAATAATAAAAAAAAAATATGAAAAAAAAGGAAGAAAGGATGAAAGAAAGGATGAAAGGAAGGAAGAAATGGAAGGAAGGAATGGAAGGAATAAAAAAGAGGTTTTGATTTTTCCAAGTTAAAAACTTTTCTCTCATTCATTTCCCGTTTTTTTTTTTTTTTCAAAAAAATTATTTTCCTTAATTAAGTTCACTTTTTTTTTTCTTCTTCTTCTATTTCTTCTTTCATTTCTTATTCTTCTTTATCTTTCCCTAATCATTTGTCTTTCTAAGAATGTTTTAATTATAAAATATTTTAAACTAATTATTTTTTTTTTTTTTTTTAGAATTTTAAATTATTCTCCAGTTTGAATTACAAATTTTCGAGAAAAAAAAAAAAAAGTTGAATTCATTTCCTTCGAGCGATTCGAATTTTATCATCATTACTATTATTATTATTATTATTATTACTTTTATTCAGAGAGACGGAGAGAGTAAAAGAGAGAAAGTAAAAAAAAAAGCGTAAAATTCTATATTTTTATTATTATTTAGGAAAAATAAAATAAAATTTATTCCAGGTATGACGAATAATAATAATAATTATTATTATTATTTTTCTTATTTTTTTAATATTCAAATTGAAAAAAAGAAAATGTCTTTTTTAGTTTTTGAAAATAAGAAAAAAAAAAAAGAAAAGAAAATGAAAACCAGAAAGTTAAGCGCGAAACGTCATAAAAAATTATGGAAAAATAACAATAAAAAAAATTTTTTATTGAAATAAAACAGAAATTTAAAATTTTGTTACGTCATCAAAAAGTAGATAAAAGTAGATAGGTAAAAAGTAAATAGATAGATAAATAAATAGATAGATGGATAGATAGAAAGAA
>NW_002987077.1:679650-680429 GCF_000006295.1 Pediculus humanus corporis | reverse complement strand
AAGAAACAACCTTTTTTTATTATTTTTTATTTTTATTATTATTTTTTTTTTTTTTACGTTAAATTTGAAAAAAATAAAAACTTAAATCGTATCTTTTTCTATAAAATGACACGATTTGCTCCAGGGATTCCAAAAAAAAAAAAAAAACGTTATGCGTTCAGCATATAAAAAAAAAAACTGGAAAAAAATAATTTTTTTTTTCTAGTCCTTTTCGATTTTTCCTGGATGTAATGACAAAAAAAAAAATTTATTTACGTATTAAAACTCTTACGCGTAATTATTATTATTTTCTATTTTAAAAAAAATTTTTTTTTTCTCCAGGAAGTTTCGATTACTACGTATTTCTATCGTCTGGAAAATTTGGTTTTTTTGGATGACGAATCGATCAAAAATATATTTTTTAATACAAAAACAAGATAAAGTCTTTAAAAAAAAAAAAAGAAAAAAGAAAATTTTTTTCTCCTTTGGACTTTGTTTTCCCCCTGGAATATCTGGAGAAATTTTGTCATATATATATATATATTTTTTTCTCCAGTAGTTTAGTTTGTGTGACACTTTAATATCGATTTTGAAAAATCTTTTTTTTCTTTTCCTTTCAAAGGAAACAAATATTCCCAACGGTAAAATTTTTTTTTTTCTTTTTTTTTTCCAAAGTAATAATTGGTAACCGCCATTTTGTTAAAAAAATTTTTACTCAAACGTCTTCTCCAGATTTTTTTAAAAAAAATTTCATTCGGGATAAAAACAAAAATTATTATTATTATTTTTCAAGTTTTTTT
>NW_002987077.1:667831-678892 GCF_000006295.1 Pediculus humanus corporis | reverse complement strand
ACTTTTTTTTTTTTTGGAAAGTTTGAAGGGGTGATAAACTATGAGATAATAATAATAATAATAATAATAATAATAAAATTTAAGCCCTTTGGCAAAGTGACTGATGGCCGATGAAGAAATGTCTTTAACATTTATTTCTCTCTCTCTCCCCCTCTCTCTCTCTCGTGATTGATCATCTAATTGTATTCTGGAGGAGTTAATAGGGTTCTCCTTCCATAATTTCCATTTTGTGTGTGTACGTATGCGTGTGCGTGTGTGCGCGTGTGTCTGCTTTGTTTGTGACTCTCCATGAACGTTTCTAACAAAAAAATAATAATAGGAAAATGGAGAAAATCGGGAAAAACAATTATTAAAACGTATTTTATTTTCAACACGATCCTGGAATTATTTTACCTGGAAAATAATTATCATTTTCATTCATTCATTCAATCATTCAATCATTCAATTTTCGTTTTGATTATTTTTTTTTTTGGAACGACCTTGTTTCTCGTTTCGAATAATGATGATGATAACAAAAAAAATTTAATCAACATTACCCTATAAAAAAAAATTTTTTTTTTTTTTTCCCTTCGAATGTTGGTAACACTATCATTTGACACATGAACTTTTTAATTTTTTCCTAGCATTTTCCGGATAGTAGGAAAATTTTAATTATTTTTATATATATGTAAATTATCAAATCATAAAATCCACGTGGAATCAGACGTTTGATTTTATAAAATAATTTTTTCGTGAGTTCACTTTATTTGCAACCGGAAACAAAAAAAAATTTTTTTTTTATCGTTATTTAATATTATTATTATTATTATTGTCGCGTCGAAGAATTTTGTTATTTCCTTTGTCTTCTGCTATTTTAAAGGGGAAAAAAAATTCACGAGAAAAACAAAAAGCAAACAACAACGATAGGACGCGATCATGAATGAATTTGTAAAACATTTTTTTTTTATTTTACGGACGGTTTATTTTGGATAAACACTTTTAGTTTCTGGAGAAAAAAAAAAAGTTTTTATCGTGGTTTTAACGATCGTAAATGTTTTTTTTTGTTAACATTAAAAAAAAATTTTTTCGTGGAAATTTATTTATACAAAGTCGTCCAAAAAAATAAAAATAAAAAAGTTGTAAATAAATTAAATTCGTATAATTTTATTGATGTTTAAAAAAAAGTAAATAATTTATGTAATAATAATTTACGGTTACGAAATGAAAAATATTACGTAATATTACTCACTTAATAAGTTTATTACGGTACTAGGGGAGAGAGGGGAAAAGAGCAGAAGACGAAAACTTTGATGTTATTATTTTATAACCTTTTTAAACTTATTTTAAACTCATAAATAATAAATAATTGGCGTTAGGATTTACTATTTTGGTTTTCCTTGTGACCTCTTTGAATAATTACTTTATTTTATCCAATGGAAAGAAAGAGTGAGTGAGAGAGTGAGTGAGTGAGTGGGTAAAAGAAAATGAGAAAGGAAAAAAATTTTCTGCTTTTAAGGCGGAAGAAAAGAAAACCACTAACGGAAAATTATGCTGTAATTCCGGAATAATAAAATTTATTAGTTTCTCTCTTTAAAAAAAAAAAATTTTTTTCTCTCTCTCTCTCTCTCTCTTTACTCGGTAAAAGTAAAAGTAAAAAAAAAAAAATTTTTGTTTTGTTTTCTATTTTCACGACAGATAAAATCAAAATTCGAATAAGTCACAGAAACACATAAATTATTTCTCCATCTATTTTGTTTTTACAACCAAAAAAAAATTTCAAAATTTTTTTACCTTTGACGTGTTTTGTAAAATTCACTATCGTGGCAGCAGAACAAATTTTTATTATTATAAATACGTAATTTCATCGAAGATATCCCGCATGCTTGCGCGCACGCGAAAAAAAAAACGTTTTATTACCTGTTTAATTATTTTTATTACTCTTCTTCCACGACGACAGCGACAACCATCGAGAACCGTTTCCTGTTTGTTTAACATAATTTTATAACAGGAAATTCTGATGTACGTGTGTGCGTGTGCACACGTGCCGATCGAAATTGAGAAAAACACGCACACGCACGCACGCGCAGGTAATGCACGAGTAATGAAATGAAAAGAAAAGAAACCGCCACGGGGAGGGGGCGGGAGCGGTAGCGGGGGGTAAAAGAAAGAAAGAAAGAAAAAATCGTTTTTTCCATTAGATTAATTCACCTCTCATAAAAAACATAATAAAAACTAGGAAGTGTCACAAGAATAATAAAAAAGTTTTCCTACGGTACTAAATCTCCTAACAAGTATATAAAACACATAAAGTTTTCTAATTAAACCTAATCATGTCGGTCGATGGGTCACTCACCAAAGAAAGAAAGAAGAAAAGGTTTTTTTTAAAGAGAAAAAAAAGTTTTCCAGGTCGTTCCTGGAGAAAAAAGTCGACTGGATAAATGGCCGGATATGGTTATTATTTAACCGCGTGCATATTTAATTATTTTAAAAACGATAAGTAAGATAAACGTTTAATTAATTTCATTAATTTATTACTAATTTAAAATTAAGGAAAATAATGATAATAATAATAATAATAATTTACACGAAGTATTACAAAATGAAATTTAAACATGATTACCAACATAATAACTTTTTCAAAACGATGTTAAATCTCAAGAGTGATAAAAACTTTTAAAAATTTTCCGCCCTTCAAAAACGACGCTTTTATTTTTTCTGCGACTAGTTTTCTAGACCTTTGTCCGTCAAAATACTTGAGAAAAATAAGAGGGGGGAAGGGGGAAGGGGGGCAGTGAGAGGTGAGGGGTTTTATCGTAAGGTCAGTTTTAAATATGAATAGTTAATGTAAAAAAAAAAGAAAATGTTTTTTTCTAGAATTTTTTCCATCGGAGACGTATTAACCAAAAAAAATTTTTCTTTTTTTTTTTTGGAGGGAAATTTTTTAAAAAAAGCAGAAGAAATTTTTTTTTTTTTAATTAGCTTTCAATTAGGATTGATAAAAGAGGCCATTAGAACCAACATTTCCAAGATGGATTAGTTAAACCCCCGCAAAATTTTCTCCATATTTTTTTTTCTTATTTTCTTAACGACGTTTCCATTAATGACTTTAAAGAAAAAAAGTTTTTCTCCTTTAACCATTCCTTCTCCCTCCTGTATTCCTTCTTCCTTTTGTCCCTCCTTCCTTCCTCCTTCCCCCTCCCCAAAAAAATTTTCATTTAAAAACAGCCAAATCGTTTTTCAATAAAAAAAAATCATTATTAATGATAATTAAACGTTTTTTTTTTTTTTTTTAATTAAATTTTATTGAAAAAAAATTTTAAAAAATGGCGGCCGATGAAAACAGAGAGTGAGAGAGAGAGAGAGAGAAAGTTGGTTGGTTTTAAAAAACAGAACCGGAAAAAGGATGATGAGGATATACAAACAAAAAAAAATTTTTGATATAAAAAAATAATTTTTTTTATTTTTTATTCCAATTTAATTTTTATTGGCGGTTTTGTAAATAAAAAAAAAAAAAGTTTAAATAATTAACAACAAAAACAGCCTAATGAGGAAATTTTTTTTTATTAAAAGCAGACGACGATATTATTATTATTATCATTATCATCTATTGTCACAAATTGTTTGCGGAGTAGAAAAAAAAAAAAACTTTGTTTTCTTTTTATTTTCTTATTGTTGTATTTATTTTTTTGCTTTTTCTATTGTTGTTATTTAGTTAATAAAAAAAAAAAGAATAAAGAGAGAGAGAGAGAGAGAAAGATACAAACAAACAAACAAAAAATTAGAAAATGGAAAAACAGTGAGAGAGAGAGAGAGAAAAGGAAATGAAATGAAAGGAAAATAAAATAAAAATTTTTTTTTTTTGCTAACGTCAAGTATTAGCATATTTAAAAGAGAAAAAAAAATTTTTGCTTGTAGCAAAAAAAATTTTTTTTTTTTTTTTACTTTTATAAAATAAAACTAATTAAATTAAATTAAAACAAATTTTTATTTATCGTTTGTTTGTTTGTTTGTTCGTGTTGTTTGTTTTTGTCAATTTGATACAAAAAAAAAAAGTCTCGAAATAATTATATAAAATACAAACGGAGGGATTGTTGGTAAATTTTGATGATAAAAAAAAAAGTTTTTCTTTCCGCCGACGCCGCCACCGCCACTGCCACCACCGCCACTCTGATGTTTCTGATCCGTTGTTGTTGTTGTTTGTCATCGTGTTTTTCCTGTTTATCTTTTTATTTCAGACATTCTAATGAGTTTAAATTCCTTTTTTTTTTTATTTCGAATAAATTTCTCCCGAAAAAAAAAAAAATAAATAACTGGAGAAAATAATTTATTTTTCTTCTCTCTCTCTCTTTCTGTCTCTCTTTTTCCACGCACATAAAAAATTCTTTTTTTTTAATTGTCGTTTTCGTCGTCGTCGTCGTCGTTGTTATTTCTCACGTAATTTTATCCAGATTTTATATATTCGTCATTAAATCAACGTCAAAATAAATTTAATTCCTGGAGAAATTTGATAAAAATAAATATCGAACGATTATTTTAAAATGAAAATTTTCCTATTATTATTATTATTATTATTATTATTATTATTATTTATTCCAGATAAATAAATACGGAATTTATTTATTTATTATTTTTTTTTTTTAGCGAAAAAGTGTTTCCACGTTCTAGAATATTCCGAAAATAAATAAATGGAATAAGTAATTACACGTAAAAATTTGATAACATATCAGAGAGATTGAAAGAGAGAGAGAGAGAGAGAGTGAGAGAGAGAGATAGAGTAATTGTTTAATATGTAACGTATGTTATTCATCTGTATATGTACAAACCCTCAATTTTCCACAAATAAAGAGAGAGAGAAGGAATATTGCTTTTCTTTTTTTTTCTGTTGTTAAATTGATGGCTACTTCCGACGTGTTGGATTTTCAAATTATTTCCTTTCATTTATTTTTTATTTTGAGACTTGAATAAAAAAAAAAAAAAAAAAAAAAACAAATGAAAATTCATACAGACGAAAAAACTATAGAAAAAAAAAACTTCTCACACCTTCTCTCTCTCTCTCTCACTCTCTCTCTCTCTCTACAGGAGGAGCATTTGTATCCATTATGTATGGCCGACAAGATAAATGGTTAAAAAATTCCAAAAACGAATTTATTTTTCCTCCTCTTCCCCCCTTTTTCGGTTATTTAACGAGAATGTGTATAAAAAAAAAAAAACTTCATGTAGCGTTTTATAGCCATTTTTAATGAATTAAAAAAATACAAGTAATAATAATAATAATAATAAACGACAAAGGAAAAAAACCGGAAATGAAAAAAAAAAAAAATTTCATTCCGTGAAAGTTTACTTATTATTAAACAAAAACGAACGGCGTAAATGTGACGTCATTTTTACACACATGCTGAAGTTAATTTTTTTTTTTTCCTGTAGGATTAAAACGATTCGTGTTCCCGCATTGTTTTGACGGATTACCACCCCCCCACCGCTACCACCACCACCCGCTTGGTGAGCGAGGTGAGTGTGCGTGCGCGTGTATGTTTTTCCAGGTGTTCATATCCGTTATATCTCTCCGTAATCACAATTTTTTTTTCCATCTTCTTCTTCTTTACCAAAAAATAATTATTACTTAGCAGGTGGTAGCCCCCAAAAATAATTTTATGTTGGTAGTCAGGTAGTCGTGTACCAACCTATCATAATCCGATCGTCATTTCATTGGTACCAACGTTGTAAAAAAAAAAATTGGAATTTAACGTAGATGCTAACGCACTAACAAACGTATTATTCGATTATTTAACTATAAAATTATAGCGTTTTTATAGAGACGCGATTAATTTTTATTCTACGATCGATTAATAATTAATAATAAATCATTTCTTCTTCTTTTTTTTTTTTATTTAAAAATTCATCATCCATCAAAAAAAAAAAAAAATTAAAAAAAAATATTTTTCCAGGATTCAGGAAAAAAAAGAAAAAAAAAATTATTCATAGCTGGAAGAAACAATTAGAAAATGGAACGAAAAAAAAGGAAAAAAAGGAAAAAAAAATATATACACATTATCGCATTTTTAATTTTTTTATATTTAATTCACTCAACTCAAGAAAAAAAAGGAAAAAGGATGAATTTCAAAGGATGGGAGAGAATAATAATAATAATAATAATATTAAAAACTCTGAGACAATTATTATTATGGAAAATCCCTCCGGAAGGTTTATTATCATTATTATTATTATTATTTTTTTTTTTTTTGTAGAAATACGAGAAATCGAAATTAACATCCATCGCTTGTATAATTTTTTTTTTTTTTTTGCCATAAACCTTTTACTTGACTGGAGAAAAAAGTAAAAAAAAAAGTAAAAAAAAAAATTTAAACTTTTGCTCGCTTTTCACGTTTTTTCTCCTTTTTTTTCCTTTTTTTCTCGTTTTCTCATCCCTTTCCTTTTTCATTCCTTTTTTTCCCCTCTCCCTTTTTACTATTATTATTATTATTTTTACCATTGTTACAAATTTGACACGCATAAAAAATTTTTTTTTTTTTTTACTTTATTTTTCCTATTCGCTCTCTCTTCATTCGCTCCAGTTTAAAAAAAAAAATTTAATAAATTTTATTATTATTATTATTATTAATATTTATTTTATTTAATAAATATTCAAACGCATCAATAAAATCATCCCTTTCAAAAATTAAGGGATGAAATGATGTATGCTCGTACGTAAAAAAAAAAAAAAAAACGGGGAGAAAAAAACAAAAGAAGAATGGAAAATTTTTTTAATAAAATAAAATAAAATAAAACCCCGTGAAAAATTTTTAATTTATTAAATGATCAAATAATAATAATAATAATAATAATATTAATAATAATAATAATAGTAATAGTTTTAAAATCGACGGTGAAAAAATGTCGGAAGTGTCGAAATTGAAAAAAAAAAAAAAAAAATTTCAAATTAAAAAAGATTTTAGACTATATATTTATAGAGTTAAATTATAGTTTTTGTTGTAGTTGTAGTGGTAGTAAAACTTTTTTAAGGGTTGTTAATTTACCCCTTTTCACACTTTTATTTTTTTTTTTTACTCCTCTTTCATTAGTTTTTTTTTATATATATATATATTTATGTTAATTGCACCCTTTCAACGGTGGTGGCTTTTTATAAAATTTTTTTTTTTTAGGGGTTGTTTTTCCTTATTTCGTTTCTTGTTACGTTAACAAGATGAAAATAACATAATTAATTTTAATATATATAATAATAATAATGATAACAATAATGCGGCAGGTGTTGTTGTTGTTGTTGTTGCTGTGAAATGGAAAATGGGTTGTTTTGTACGTGTGAAAGTGAATGAGTGCGCGTGAGTTTATCATTAAAAAAAAAAAAAAGGTTTTGATCCTTTCGCACACTTAAGACAAAAGTAAAAATTACTATGATTAACATTTCCTTGCGTTTGTTGTTGTAGTTGTTGTTGTTCTTGTCTTGAGTTGTAAAAAACAACGAACGAAGAACAATCAAACAAACAAATGGATTTTTTAAATCTTTAAAAAAAAAAAGGATTAAATATGAATTTATTTACCGGAGACAAAAAACAAAATGGCGGTGAAAAAATAAAAAAAAATAGTTTTCTACGATAGTTAACAACAAAAACAACCGCAAACGGTAAAAGTGATAATAATAATAATAATAATAATGAAAAGTTTTTAAGTCTTCGATTCCGATTGTCGAAACTTTTTTGTTTTTTTTTTTTGAAAATTTTTCGTCTGCTGATTTCGATAAAAAGTTTTTTTTTTTTTTTTTTTTTAGTAATACCAAAGACTAAAAAAGAGGGAGAAAAATAAAAAAAAAATTCCAACGCGTACCAACATAATAAAAAAAAAAAAAAAAAAAATGGTGTTTATATGTTAAACGTGTGAAATATTTTTCAGTGAGTCTCTGACGTTGTTGGTGGCAACAACAACCAACGACTGGGGGGGGGGAGGTTGACAAACACAAAAAAAAAAAAGACGAAATTAATAACGTGACATTAAGATAAAATTCGTGTCAAAATTTCGATATTTATCGCATTTCTCAATACAATAATAAAATAAAAACAAAGTTTATCTTATTCCACGTGTGTGACGTAAAAAAAAACGTGACGTAAGACAAGTTGACAGTTTATATACATTCAACTGCCTGACATTTATTTTAACGTAACGGAATTTTTTGTTAATTACGTATTTTTTTTTGGGGGGGGAGGTGGGGGTGGGAGAAGAGGAGAAATGAAAAAATGATTTTAAGTTTTTACAATTTCGTCTGCTTTAAACGAAAAAAAAACAAAATTGTTTGATGAGGTGAATCAATGATAAAAAAAAATTCATTCACGTGTAAATAATTGTTAGGAAAATACATTTTCGGGGAAAATTCACAAAAAAAAAATATGGTAGGGAAAGAGAGAGAAAGAAAGAGAAACTATCAAGGAAAAAAATAAAATAAAAATAAAAAATAAGACTTTTCCGAAACTTTTAAAAAGCAAAAGAGAGAGAGAGAAAGAGAGAAAGTAATGAAAAAATAAAAAAAAAAAAAAACTTTTTTTTTTAAAAAAAAAAAAAAAATAAGCCCATTAAAATCCATTGTTATGCGAACGGATGGATGAACATTCAAAGTGAAGGAAATTGCTTTTTATTCTAATCTTTTAGTTTTCTCTTAACAAGATTCTGGGTTTCGATAACTGGAAACTTTTTCTTTTTTTTTTTTTTTCTTCACTTACTGCCACTCGAATGCTCTCTTTCTCTTTTTCTTTTTCTTCTTTTTCATCCCTTAAAAAATTTTTTTTAAAAATTAACCCTTTAAGAAAAGAAAAAAAAATTTCCACATTACTCTATGCATATGGATATGTATAAATGAAATCTTTGAAAGTTTTTTTTTTTTTTTTTTTTTTTTGTATTTTGAGATTTTATAATATGGCGTGCTCTATAAAAAAAAAAAAAAAAAATTTTCCGACTAATTAATTATGTGTTTTTTTTTAGCGTAAAGCTATAAAAGAAACACCCTTTTTACCTTAAAAGTTTATTAATGTTACCCAAACGTCTAGTAATGGACAGTTTTACCTGGATAATAAAGAATAAGAAGAAGAAGAAAAATGAATTTAACCGGTAACCTTTATATACCCTCGACAAACATAAAACAAACGATTTTACCATCTCATTGATTACTCCAACGTGAAATAATTATCTTGAAAGTTTAGATTTTAAGTTGAAACAACGTTAAAACTTAATCAACTCTTACCGCCCCCCCCAACCGCCATCACTCCCCACCATCCTCTCACTCTTTCTATTTCTCCCTATTGAATTTTTTATATATTTTATGGTCAATTTCAAAAAAAAAAAAAACACACACACACAAGAAAACTTTTGTCTGGAGAGGTTGAATAATGAGAAAGTTGAAATGTTTTTAAACAATTCAAAAGTTAAACTTTAATTAAAATAATAATAATAATAATAAAAACAGAAATTACGCAAAATAAGTAAAGAAATGGTTTTTCTTTTTCTTTCTTTCTTTCTTAGTTTCTTAATTTTTTTTTATTACTAAAAAGAAGAGAGAGAGGGAGAAAGAGAGAAATATAGTGATAGAGAGTGTGAATCGCTTTACTACTCCTCCTTCTACCCCTCCTCCTCCTCCTACTAATTTGTTATTAATTATTTTCATTAATTGTGAATTTAAAAAAAAAAATTTAATAACAAATAATAAACCGTTCATCATTTTTCTTTTTTAACATCCCCAAGTCGAAAATTTCCTTGTCGTTATTATTGTTATTATTATTATTATCATTATTATCATTATCATTATCAGTGTTGATAAATAATTACGCGCAAATAAAAAAAAAATTTAATGTTTGCTTTTCTCACTGTGTAGAAAAATTTCAAATTAATATTCGATAAATTGAAAAATAAAAATTTTTTTTACGTTGAAAGTCTAGTTACACGACGATTTCGTGCTAATTTTACCAATTGTATTATTATTATTATTATTATCATTTTAATTTTATTAATAAAGTGTCATTAATTTAAAAAAATTTTTTAAATTCAAGTGAAGGAAGAAAGAAAATCTTTGAAAAAAAAATATGATTTTTACAAGCCAGTTTTTTTTAAATTTAAATATTATTTTATAACAGATAAAAATTATTATTATTATCATTATCATTATCATCATCATTCCTTCATGCTACTTAAGGGAGAAGAAAAAAAAAAAACATAACCTTTAGGCTAAATGTTTTTTTTGTCTCTCTCTCTATTAGACGCATTCTTAAACGTGTTGTTAAAACGTTTAAAAACATGTCAAAATGACGTATTAACAAGATGACGTAAATTTAAAATTTTTAAATTGGCGGGAAAAAAAAATTACAAATTTTTTCAAATGTATAAAAAATACCAAAAAGTCAACAAAAAAAAAAAAAGTAAAATGAAATTTTTATTTTATTTTATATCTTAAAGCGTAAAGAAATCCGAGACGAGATTTTTTTTTTTTTATTTAGTCTGTTTCCACGTCAAAATATTCTCACAAATCTCAAATTTCACTCTCGCGGAAAGGGGTTTTTGATTCGTCGGAACAATAATAATAATAATAATAACAGGTGAAAATTTCTACATGAAAATTTTCTTCAAATTTCCTCCTTTTCTTTTTTTTTAGTTTTTGTTGATGTTCGCGTTCTTAGGTTTGTTTGCACTCTTTTTCTTATTCTCACGTATTTAATTTATAATATCTTGTTTGTTACCGTTTGTTACTGTACGAAATAAAGTAAAAAACAACATTAAAAACTCTTTTACGGTGGTTGTTTAAAGAGAGAACAACAACAACAACAACAACTACTACAAATGTTTTATTCTCATTTAATATAAAAAAGAAACAAAAATCTTTTTAATTTATCTACGAATGTAATTCGAATCGGGAAAAAAACTTTTACTTTTGCGTTTCTCGTTTGAAATTTTATATACAAAACAAAACGAAAAGAAATGGAAAATTCTAGAAAAAAATTCGACAACAAACAAAAAAATTATTATTATTATTATTTTTTTTACGATTTACTGTTAAAATAATAAACGCGAGAAATTTTATATAAATTTTTT
>NW_002987077.1:652144-667594 GCF_000006295.1 Pediculus humanus corporis | reverse complement strand
TTTCCGGTTTCCGAGTTAAAAAATTTTTGTTGTCGTCCATTTGCATTCAAACTTTACAACACGTGTCTTTTCATAACGGAAAAATCCCCAACACAAATAATATTTCTTATTAATTTCATCACCCCTTTTTTTTGTGTGTGTTTATCATTCTCGCTACGCATAAATATAGCGCTATAATTCATAATAATAATAATAATAATGAAAATAATAATGAAAATTAATTTGTCGTTGTCGTCTTAAATCAAAAAACAAATTCGTTATTATAATTTTCTCCGTCATTTATTTTTAATAAAAAAAAAATTTTTCAATTAAAAAACAAAATTTATATCCATCCATCGTCCATTCGGTCAGAAAAAATGAAGGGTAACAAAAAGAAAAACGAGTTGGAAAATTATTGGGAAGTTTTTGCAAAAAGTTAAATGAATATTTCCATCCAATGTCCTGCGTGACGCACACAAACACACACACACCATTGATAGAAGGGGGGATAAATTGATAGATGGAATCTAGTACCACGAATGACGACGACGACGGTGACGACGACCATCATCCATCACAACTGACTCGAACATCTGCCAACGTTGAAACGTCGAAAGAGAAAATGAAAAAATTTTTTATTTACTTGTTTTTTATAAACAACGAAGAAGAAAAGTCAATTTCACGCATTTTCACGCACTTTCACGCACTCTCGTACACGCACTTTTAATATAAAATACGTTGAAAAACTTTATAGGAAGCCGCCATCGCCATTTTGTACGTTTTTCGAGCCTTTTTTTTTAAATTTTAAAAATTAATTAATTACCTACTAGCTACTGCTACTATCCCCACCACCGGGGGGAGGGGGAGCGGGAAAGAAGGGAAGGGGATGCTGCTTTTAAATATTAAATTTATTAATTTTTTTTTTATTTAGTTGATAAAAAAAAAAACTTTTTGTCTTCTTTTTCTTCTTCAATAAAAAGAGTTATTAAATAAAGTTAATGACCGTAAAAAAAAAAAAATCAACCCCTATTATTTCACGCCTATCGAATTCCTTCGTTATTAATTTCAACTACTTCCCCGTGTTCAGATTTTTACATTTAATAATGTTAATAATAATGATGATGATGATGATGATGATGATGATTTTAAAAAAAATTTTTTTTCACCCTTTCCGTTAAAAATTAGAGAAAGTAAAAAAAAAAAGAAAATTCATTAAAAGAACACACTAGAATTGATTCTCTCTTTCTCTCTCTCTATCTTTCCCCTCCCTCTCTCCCCGCCTCTCTTCCTCTTTCCCACTCTCTCTATCACCTCTCCTCTCTCTGTACACATATATATATATATTTTTTTATAAAAAAAAAGTTTTCAGTAAAGTAAATCTTTGATTCAATCTCAATCACATCCAAATTGAGAAAATCATTTCAACCCTTATAAAGGAAGAGAAGGGCAAGCGGGGGCGGGGCAGAGCAAAAGAGGAGGGGGAGGTTGATATTTGTTTTCCGGCATTTTTGATTGACATTTTTTTCTTTTTTTTTTCTTTTCTTTCTTTCATTTGCCATCAATTTTTATACTTGAACGAATATCGATTTCCTATTTTAAGTTTTTTTTTTTTTTTTTTTCAATTTCCTATATATAAAAAAAAAAAAAAGTATGAGTTGCAATTACACAAAAAATTTTTTCCTTTCTTTTTTCTTTTTTTTTGTAAAATTATAAAGTGTAAACAAGCAAAAAACAAAATGTGAATGAATGAATGAATGAATCGGCATTAACGTTAAGAAAAAAAATTTTTTTTTTTTTACTTAAATTTTTTTTTGTTCCTTAACAACTTAATAATTAATTTATTATGATTGTTATCGATGAAATAAGGGATGATGATGATGATGATGAAATTTAGGAAAGAGTGAAATAAAAAAAAAGGAAAAACAGTATGTATTTTTTTTTTTTTAAATTGATAAAAATTACAAATTTTACTTAAAAATATAAAAAGAATGAAGGACGATGTACGCATTACGTAGAGTCAGACACACGCACACACACACACACACACATATCCATAATACAAAAGTGGTTACGAAAAAGTTAATGACACGTTAATAACATATTTTATGACTTTGTCAAAATGTACAACCGTAAAACAAAAATACGGTTAAATTTAAAAAAAAAAAAGGAAAAACTTTTCCTTTAGTTTTTATTATTATTTCGTGCAAAAAGAAACAAAAAATTTTATTATTAAACGAGACTAATATATAAACTGTGAATTTCATATCCCTTCCCTCCCTTCCCCCTATTCCCCATCTCTTTCTACCCTTTTACCACCCCTCCATTTTTTATAAAAAATCAAAAGTTATTAATAAAAATAGTTTTTTAAGACTTGAATAAAAAAAGAAAAGTTTTCAAGTCATTTTTTATAAAAAAAAAAAAAATAAAATTTTATACATTTAAAAACTTTCTGAAAGAAAAACTAAAACTGAACTTTTTACATAAAAATTCATATATATATATGTATGTATGTGTGTGCGACGTCATAATTACGTCACTAACTAATTTTTAAAAAAAAAGAAAAAAAATTTTTTTTTTTTTTAAATTATAAATTATTATTATTATTATTATCATCGCGACGTGAGAAAATTTTAAATTCGAAAAAAAAAGAATGAAAGTGTTCGATATATATCGGTAAAAATCGATTTGTATCGATATATATCGAAATTTTCGTATCGAATGATAAAAATTAGTGGAATGGAAAGTGAAAGAAAAAAAAAAAGGTTTTGCGTTGTAATGATGTAAAAGGGTTTTTTTTATTTATTTTTTATCCTCGTTCGCGTGCGTGTGCGTGTGTGCGTGTGAGTGCGTAAGTGCGTAAGTGCGTAAATGATAAATAACTAAAACTAAATTTAAACTAAACTAATTTTATTGACTCTTACATAATTTGATTTATTGTATAATTAAAAACGTTGTAAAGATTTTTTTAACACCCCAAAGGCATTCGTTTTTTTTTTTTTATGAGTCAGACTTTAAAATCATCCCCCTTCATCCATCGGTCTTCGGTCGTCGTCGTCGTCATCATTCATTATTAAAAATCCGAAGAAGTAAAACGGGTTTTTAGGGGATGTAAAAAAAATTTAAAACAACCCCTAGAAATAATATAAGAAGAAACAAGTGTTTGAGGGTTAAAATAGTCGGTTGGTAAAAAAATTTGAATTTAAAAAAAAAAAATTTTTTTTTATTAGTTAGAGTGGCCAAGTTAGTATTAAACTAATAGGACGTTTGGGGTCAATAAATTCGGGGGTTGGATTTTTTTTAAAGGGATGATTTAATAAGGGGTTGTTACTGTTGCTGCATTTTTTTTCCTCAAGCCTAAGACAATTAAATAAATTTTTTTTTTTTGTTTTAAATCCAGAAATTAAAAAAAAAAAAATTTTTTTACTGTTGTTTTTTTTTTTTACGCGTTCCGGATTTTTTCTTCGGGAGTTTTCCCCCTCCCCCTATTATTTCCTTCGGTATTCCGAAAGGGTTGAAAATAAAAAGAAAAATCATTATTATTATTGTTATTACAACGATAAGCAATTAATTTAATGAATTAAACCAATAAAAAAAATGTTTTATTATTATTTTTATATTTTTCTTCTTCTTCCCCTTTTCTTTCTTCCCTTTCTTTTTATCCCTTCTATCTTTCTTTGTTTTCCACCATGATGATGATGATGATGATGGTGATGACGCCATTTTGATTTTTAATAAAAACAAACCAAATTTCGAGACTTTGCAACTGTGTCGGAATTTTTTTTATTTTTTGTTTTAATTTGAAATTAAATTTCAATTTTTTTTTTTCCGGTCAACAATTAATACAAGAAATTTTTTTCATTTTTCTTCTGCTTTTTTTTTTTTGGGTTTCCGTCAGCATCTGGTGTGTTTGTTACTTCCTGTTTAGAGAGAGAGAGAGAGAAAGGGGTAGGAGCGAAGGGAAGGGGAAGGTTTGTACGAGAGGAAAAAGAAAAATTTTATTTCGATTTTGAAAAATTTTTGTTGATTTTTCGTAAAAGGAATAAGAAGGAAAACGGTTAATTTGAGGGTGGAGTGAAAGGTCACGAGGAAGGAGAGGAATGAGGGGGTGGAAGTGAGAGCGAGGGAAAAACGTGTAAGAAAGAATTTGTTTTTTTTTTTTGGTAATGTTTAAAATTTGTATGCACACGAGGGACGGAATTGAAATATTGATAAATGAAATTGTTAACTTTATTTTTGCGAATTTGTACAAGATGAATGTTTTTTTCCGAGGGGTGAGGGGATGAAAACTTCCGGTTGTAAGATATACCGAAAGAAATAAAAAGTCCAAAAAAAAAAAAAAGTAGGGCCGTGGCTTCATGGCCTACGTGATTCAAATAGAAAATTTTTTTTCTTTTTTTTTTTTGTCGAATCCCTCAGGACATCTAACTTTGTAAGGATTGCCAACATTCATACCACGACCAGTGATTTTTCTTCTTTTTATTTCCTATCTCTCTCTCTCTCTTTATAGCATTTTTTTCTTCCCTTTCTTCCCTTTCTTCCCTCTTTTTTTCTTTTATTCGTGTTTCTTGTTTAATTTTGTTAATGTTAATTTTTATATTTTCTTTTCTTTTTCTTTCTTTTTTTTTTCTTTCGGAACAATTAAATTTAAGAAAGAAAGAAAACGCTGCGTTTATACGTGCGTGCGTACGGTAAAAGTTACCCTTAAGGTACTTTATATAAAAAGACAAAAAAAAAAAGGTAAAAATCACCCGAAAAACATTTAAATCCTTTCATGCGATGCGATAAAAGCTAAAAAAAAAAAAAAAGAAAAAAAGAAAATTGAAATTGAAGAAAAAAAAAAAAAGGAAAATTCATTTCAATTTCCTTAGGCGGAAAACTCGACTGGAACGAAACGAATTCAATTTTTTTTTTTTTTTTTTTATTTTGGATTTTGTTAGGGGGGTTCCAGTAAACTTTTTTTTTTCTATCCCTTTAATTTTTTCTTCCCCCTTCCTCTCACCCTTCTTTTTTTTTTTTTTTCGTTAAACTCGAAATGAGCCTAAAGGCAACTCGAAAATAATAATAATAATAATAATGATAATGAGATCGGACGTTTTCCCCTTTTTCTCTCGCATTTTTTTTTTTTCACCTGGAGTCAAGCCACGTCATTTTTTTTTTCTTCCTTTTCTTTCTCTCCAGATAAATTCAGACAGTGAATGAAATAAATAAAAAGGGTTGAAAAAAAAAAATTTTATTTTTTTTTTACTTTTCGATCCATTCGAACGCATTTTTCGCCATTTTTTTTTATTCCCGTTCGCCGTCCATCACCGACGCATTTTGTAATTTTTTAACGTTTGCTTTTAAATTATTATTATTATTACTTTTTTCATCATTATGAATATTATTATATCGGGCATAAAACGAACGGAGCAGATTATACGAAGTTTGTTAAAAATTTTTTTCTCCTGCCACGTTTTTTTTTTTTTTTCGTTGCGGGGTAGATAATTTTTTTTTTTTTCTTATTTCGACGATTTTTTCGTTTTCTTCTTCTTCTTCTTTTTCTTCTTCCTCAATACTTCTTTTCACTTTTAATTTAACTTTTAAAGAATGAAGAAAAAAAAAATAATAATAATAATAAAAGTTTTTTTTTTAATATAAAATAATTTACCCATTATTTTCAATTGAATTCTTTTCGATTGCTTCATTATCTTCAGCTGTAGTAGTTTTCCCCGCTGCCGCCGCTGCTGCCATCCCCCTGCCCCCCACGTCGATTTTTCTCCCCTTTTTTTCTTTTTTTTTAATTTCAACTTTCCATAAAAAAAGAAAAAAAAATTTTTTTCTGTTTGTTTTAAAAATAAAATAAAAACCGGAAGAGATTCAATCCCGATTTATTATTTTAAATCTTTTTTCCTTTTCACTTGTACAAATATTTGTTAAATATCCCTCTCTCTCTCTCTCTCTCTCTCTTTATTTTTCCCCTCCTCACCCACTCTCTCTCTCTTTTTCTATCAAACCCTGATCGTATATAAAAAAAAAAAAAATTTCCAGCAAACGTCTCCAAATTCTTTCAGGATTTCCTCTTCATCCTTTTTTTCCACGCCGTCTGCTACTTTCTCATGTCCATCTAAACGTCATAAAAATTTTTATTTTATTTACACGTCTCCCAATAAAAATTCTTCTTTTTTTTTGTTTACAATAATAATAATAATAATAATAATAATAATAATAATAATAATAATAATAGTAATAATAATATTTTTAATATAAATGAAAATTGTAAATTTTTCATCAAGTCCTCGTTTGTAGTTTTTTTTTCCCACAAATTCATTCGGACTTTTTTCTCTCTCTCTCTTTTTTTTTCATCATCTTCTCCCTCCCCACTCTCTCTCTCTCTCTCTCTCTCTTTCCACGGTTTCAAAGTTAAGTAAAAAGAAAAGAAAAAAAAGTGATTTTTCTTATTTGTGATTTTTTATAAACACACATACATTTTTCTTTTTTTCTTTCATTCATCTTATAAAATGTTTTTCATCCGACAAAGAATAATTTATTTCAATACAACAACAAAGTTTTATTCTTGAAACTAATAAATATTTGACGAGATGTAAGATTCAAGAATAATAAGAAAAAGATGAAAAAGGAGAAAAGGAAAAGAAGAAAAAGAAAAAGATAAAAATAAAATAAGAGATGAAAATAAGATGAAAGATACTATATATATACTGATTTTATATATACGGAAAAAAAAAGTGCACCAATTTTTTTATTTAAATATTTATTGATAAAAAAATTTTTTCTTTTTTTTTAAATATTTTAAAAGTTTTTTTTTTCCCGCCATTTTTTATTTAAAAAAAAAAAAGAAGAAGAAGAAGAAAAAAAATTTAATTTAATAAACTCTATCAGACTTTTTTACGTTTAAGAAAAACTCAACGTTGTTAAATTTTATGCAAAAAAAAGAAAAAAAGGAAAATATCGACGATCGCATTTTTTTTTTTTTTTTTTTTTACGAGTTCAAATACCTAATAAATTAAAAAAACAAAAAAAGCAGTAGACGATAACGTAATATGAAAATAAAAAAAAAAATTGTTCCGCCATATTTAAAAAAAAAAAAAAAAAACTTTTACGCAAAGTTGTAAAAATGTTAAGGAAAAAAAAAATCATGTGTTTTGAGTTGAGTGAGGTAAAAGGTATAAAATATTTCACCTGTCAGTTTTTTTTTATCCCTCCTTTCTTACCCACCCCCCCGCCTTCCAAACACCACACCCTCCCCCCGAGCGCCTACCTGCGTCTGCCTGCCCCCCATTTTATTCCTTGCGTTCATCTAATACAATATTTAAAATTTAATTTTCATCTTTTACCAGTTTTCAATTTTTTTTTTTTTTTTTAGTTTAAAGCCCACGTCAGCAATGATACGGCCCCTCTCCCGCTACTTCTTTTTATTCCTCCTCCCTCCTTTACTCCCCCCGAAAAATTTCCGACAATTGGCTTCCTGTTGATTTAATGCCTGCCTTCCCCCCCTTTTTTTTTTAAAAGAAAAATAAATGTACGGATGATTTTTCTGTCGGACTTAATTTTTCATGGAATTTTCTTTTTTTTTTCTATTTCTTTCTTTTTTCTTCCTTTTTTTCTCCTTTTTTTTATTCTCCATTCCCCTGGAGAAATTAACTTTTCTTACATGGGAAATCTGTTTTTTTTTCAACGTTGGTAAGAGAATTTTAGAAATAGTATATATATATATAGTATACTGTACTGTTTTTTTCTTTTTATTATTATCATTATTTTCTTTTTTTTAAGTTTCTTACTCGTTTTTCTCAATCTTCCCTTTTTTTTTCTTCTTTTGACTTATAAAAGAAAGTCAAAGGAAAAGGAGGAAGGGGTGGGAAGAGGGAAGGAGGAGGAAAAGAGAGGGAGGGAGAAGGGAAGAAAAACATACGAAACGGAGTTAAAAGTTAAATTAAAAATCATTATTCCTTGAAATTGTTTTCTTTTTTTTTTCTTTTCTTCTGCTTCTTTTTTTCTTCTGCTTTTTTTTTTACAATACAAAAAAAAGGGAAAAAAAAGTTTATTAAAATTAAATTAGACAGATAATGTTATCCATAGAGTAAAAAAAAAAAAATTTAAACTTTAATTAAAGCCTACAACTGGAGCGTGTTTTTCTTTTATTATTATTATTATTATTGTTATTATTATTATTATTATTGTTATTATTATTATTATTATTGTTATTATTATTATTATTATTGTTATTATTATTATTATTATTATTCACATAAGTTACGAACGGGTAAAGCGTAAGACAAAAAAAAGAAATGTCAAACGTTGTGACGTCATTGTTTCTTTTTTTTTTTTCTTTGTTGTATTGGATTCGTCGAGGGTACGTCATACGATTTATTTAATAAATTATTATTATTATTATTATTATCACGAGTTCTCCTATGTATGTAACAAATACGGTTAGAAAAAATGAAATTTCAACCGGAAATGGTTAAAATAAACCGGATATGAATAAAATTAGATTTTTTCGCAAACAACGAAAATATTTTTCCTGTCGCGTAATTGTTAATTGACAACAGGATAATTAAATAATATTAATAATAATTAATTTTTTAAATTAAAAGAAGAAAAGGTAATTAATTAATTAATGTGACGGTAACAAATTATTAATTTTAAGTAATAATAATAATAATAATAAATGATTTAAGTTGTTGTTGTTTTTAATGAATGAAAGCGTTGAAATGAATGGTTTAATCATTTTTTACTTTTTTTTTTTACTTTTTTTTTTACTCATCAATAAATATTAATTAAATGTTCGTTTTCATTTTTTTCTTGGTAACAGTACCGTATTAAGTGAAGCATTTTCTCGACTATAAGTACCCGTGAATTTATTGTATTAAAATCAGTTTAATTTTTTTTATCGTTTAGAAAACAATAAGACTAGAGTAATAATAATTTTATTTTTTATTCAAAATGTCGGGAACGGTAATGGAAAAAAAAATTTAATTTTTTATTTATTACTTAAAAATTTTTTTTTTTTTAAAGTTGGTAATTTTTTTTCAGCCTTTTTTATCGGTTTGTTTGGTATTTTTTCTGGTATTGGTGGTAGGAGCAGAAGGTTTAGATGAGGTGAAGGATACCGGTAAAGTTAAAAGAAGTTTGGATTATAATTATAATCACGGTACGTTTACGATTTGTAATTTTTTTTTTTGGGTAGCGTAAGTTGGTAATTTTTGTTTTGTTTTGTCCAGGGTGGAATGGTGGTTATCAAGTAGAAAGTTATAATCCTTATCAAAACGGTGATAACGATGGAAAAGATGACGTAAACGTTGTAAATTATTCGAAAGACGTACCCGTTTTGTATCCCGTAATCAATTACGTACATTATCCGATCGTTAATAAAATTTTATATCCGGTACCTGTTGAACAAACGATACCGATCGTTATTGAAAAACCCGTACCACATCCTGTCGTAGAGAATTTAGCATTGCCCGTTGAGAAAAAAATTTTAGAACCCGTACCCGTTGAGAAAAAAGTACCCGTTCATTATCCGGTTGAAAAAAATGTTTTTTATCCGGTTCAAGTAGAGAAAAAAATTCCGGTACCTTATAAAGTTGAAAAAGAAATTCGGTATCCCGTCATTAAAAATGTTCCTTATCCAGTTCATATAGAAAAAAAAGTACCCTTTCCCGTTTTATATCCGGTTCACGTAGAAAAAAAAGTCGAGGTTCCTTATCCGGTAATTAAACCCGTACCTTATCTCGTTCCCGTCGAAAAACAAATTCCCGTTCATTATCCGGTTAAAGTCGAAACGAAAGTTCCGGTTCATGTTCCGGTTGAAAAACACGTTCCTTATCCGGTTCATATAGAAAAAGAAGTTAAAGTACCCGTACCGATTATAAAAAAAGTACCATATCCGGTTCCGGTGGAGAAGGAAGTTAAAGTACCGTATCCGGCACACGCAACATCTACTCAACAATTTTCTAATATGGTAAATTTCGAAAAGAAAATTCCAAATCGAGATTTGTTTAAAAATTTTGGACATCAAACTGGAAGTCAAACTCTCGAAACCGGAAGTCAAAACACGTTTGGAAGTGGAAAACAATTTGATTTCGCACAATCTCACCGTGCTGGATTCTACATCAAACCTTATTACAATTACCAAATTTCAGGACAACAAAAATCAACAAATCAACTTTCTTCGTACGAAGGATCGGGAAAACGGATTTCCGGTGTAGGAAAACCTGAAAATTATTTTCCTTACGGAATAAAAAGAAATTCGGATGTCGACTCGGAACAAAACGAAGAACAAGTGGCAGAAGAAAGTCAAATATCACACGATCAAGACCGATCTTCATACGAAACGCAAACGGTATCTATGACGAATAACGAAGACGGTAACAGTAATAATAATAATAATAATAATAATTTAAAAATAAAAAGAGAAAATAGAGAAGAATCATCAAATGACCAAACACCACCACCATCATCAACGCCACGACGAGGAAAAATCGTTTAAACCATGGGAAAAAGTCGACTAATTACATAATTAAATTGGCTTTTCTCCGGGTGCCATTTTGTTTTTTTTTTTTTTTTTATAAGGCATTTAAATAATCTCCAGTCCTATTTGTTATATGTTCCTCTTATTTCTTGTACAAAAACAAACGTTAAATAAAAATAATAATTATACATTAAATTTTATTATTATTATTATCACTTTTAAGCAAGACAAGATTTTTATTTGTCGGAATGTTTTTAAGCATTTATTTCAGGTTTCTACCCGACGATTCCTTTGGGATAAATGCTCGAATTTCGTTAGTGCTATTTATAGAGTATTTTTCGAAGAATGTGGGCCGTCCCACATAGTGCGATTTCCTGGATGGTTTCCTCTCTAAGTTCTTGAAAAATCTTTTTTAAATTTCCTTTTATTGAATGTGGCATGGCTCCCAGTGCTGCTTCCACGATAACCGGAATAGTTTCTGTTTTCGTTCCCCCCATCCTGGCTATTTCAGCCCTTTGCTCGCTTCTTTGGCTGTCTGGTGTGTTTTTTTCTGCCGGCACGAATATCTCAATTAGCTTACACCATTTTTCCGTATTATGCCTAAGGATGATATCCGGTTTGATGGCTGGCACAGTTCTGTCAGTGTGGATTTGTTGGTCGTACAGAACCATGCATGGACCTACTGTCGTAACCGGGCTTGGAATGTGGTTGTACCACTCTTATTATCATTATTATTATTATTGCCCTAAATTTTTTGTCAGCATTTTTTTTTTTTATAAACCTACGTATAACGCGCGTATTTTCAATCTCTTGTTTTTTTTTTTTAATAAAATAAAATACTAATTAAACTAAAATGATAATAATAATAATAATAAAATTTAATACGACATTATTTAATAATGTGTTAAATAAATAAAAGCAGACGACATTAACAATTATTACTCCAGAATTATTATTATAAAAGAAATGTTTTTTTTTTTTTTTCTAAATAAAATTAATCGCGTGGCAAAAATTTATTATTATTATTATTATTATTATTATTTAAAACGATTCAACCACCCTCTTTCTTTTTTATATATAAATGTAATTGTATAAAGTACTTTAACTATTTACAATCATCACTAATTGTTAAAGTTACTAATAAAAAGAAAAAATACATAAACGTACATTAAACTTTTTTTTTCTTATTCTTCTTTCCCCCTTCTCCCCTGCCCCCACCACCCCCCATTATTTTTCCACGACTTGTACGCCATCTTTATTTTTATATCATCCATTTAAAAAAAAAAACTTACGGAGTCGGTTATAATAAAATTTTTTTTAAAATGTTTTTTTTTTTTTTTTTTTTTTTTTTTTGTAAGAAATCGAACGATTTGAATGTTCTGGAAAACTGGAAAATGTTTTTTGCTGGAAATATTTTTTCTTTTGCCCCCATGTATGTGATTTTATCAAAATATATATGTATATTTACGAAAAAAATTGATATTAATATTATAATATAATGTTAAGATTTTTTTTTTTTTACGAAGACGTTTATCACTGAAAACGTAACGGTTTTTTTTGTTATCAAATAATAATAATAATAATAATAATGATAAGAACGAATTGGGGAGGGGAAAATGATGCGGTTAGCATTTTAAAAAAAAAGAAATAAAAAAAATTTGTTTTTTTTTTATTTATTTATTCAAATTGCATGTACAGTTAATTATAACAAAAAAAAATCACTGGATAAGACTGGAACAATATTTACAATTAATCAAATGCATTTGAATTCGCATGAATTCATTTTGGAGAATTCCATAATTAGTCATGGAAAAATTCGACTGTTTGTTTAGTGTCGATTTTTTTTTTTTTTTTGTTATTCGATGACGATGATGATGATGATGAGTTTGTCGATATGTTATTCATGGTCTAAAACACGACCTCCGAAACTTCCATGTCCTTCATGGTTGTGTACGGTTGTTTGGAAATAACCGGATACTTTTTTTATTCCATGACCATTTTCAGTGAAAACTTGTGTTTGGCTTACGGGTTGTTGAACGTGATCGAAATGAGATCCTCCGATGGTTTTTGGAGAAATATCAATGGAACCAAAATATTCAGATGAAAGATCAGAATTGAATTTTCCAATTGGGTACGATACTGGTAATTCTTTTTCGATTGTTACTGGATATGGTACTTCGTGTTCGACGGTGACTGGTACTGGTACAACCTTTTCGACTTTGACTGGATAGTGAACTGGTACTTTCTTTTCTACTCGAACGAAATATGGTACGTGCTTTTGAAGTTGAACTGGAATTGGTACTTTCTTTTCGACGTGAACTGGGTATGGGACTGGTACTGGTACTTTATTTTCAACTGGAACTGGGTATGGTACGGAATGTTCGACTGGGTATGGTACTTGTCTTTCTACTGGGTAAGGTACTTGAACATTTCTTTCGACGGTGACGGGATATGGTACTTGCCTTTCGACGGGAACTGGAACGGGAACGCTTTGTTCGACAGGTACAGGTTGTGGTACGACTTGTTCGACTTGAACGGGTACGGTTTGGCTGACAGGGTAAGGTACTGGTCTGTCAACAGGAACCGGAACGCTCGTTTCAACTGGCACTGGTACGGGAACGGTATTTTCAACAGGTACGGGAACAACGTTATTTACTGGTACGGGTACTGGTACGTTGTTAGTAACAGTAGAAACACTATTTGTCTGAGTAACTCCAGATCCACCTTGTGCTCCCAATCCGGTTAATCCTAATCCAGTTGATCCGAATTCAGTTTGTCCAAATCCATTTTGTCCTAACCCAGTTTGTCCTAATTCTTGTTCGCCAAATCCTGAATAGATAATAATTAATACTTTAATCACTAACTCCAAAAACTAAAAAAACAAAAAAAAAAATTTTACCATTGGCTTTAAAAAAAGAATGATCGAGATTTTCAGCATGTTCCAAACCAAATATTTTTGAATCATCCAAAGCAGCAGCAGCAGTAAAACCAACAGCAGCCAGTAAAATAAATTGAACCTAAACACACACGACAAACGATTATTATTATTATTATTATTATTACTTTACAACAAACTCTTTTAAAAAAAAAAAAAAAATTATTTTGACAACCACTTACCCAAGCCATTATTTTCTCTTAATGTTTTCTTTTTTTTTTTTTTGGATTTCTCCTCAGTCTTGTCCAGAACTGTACAACAATTCAACTGTGGTAAAAACACATCAAAACTATCCTTATATAGTCTCCAAATATCAAAATACTAATTAGTCATGCTTGAACAGAGTAATTAATTTTTTAGTAATTTTTTTTTCTCCAGTAAAATTGCAACATAATTTTTCCATAATATGCAATTAAAATATATATAACACTTATTTTAAATAAATCGATTAATCGGTAACTTACGGTTGTTGTTATCTTCTTCTTCTATTTTTTCCACCTTTTGTTATCAAGTCAACACAACAACAACAACAATCACGACAAACTCTACGCTAATGATAATAATAATAAACACTTTTACTCGTGTTAAATTTGACTGTTTTTTTTATTCTCATAAAATATTATAAATGCATCACGACACGAAATACATATACATATATATATATTTTTTTAACGGCTTAGAATAATAATAATAATGATAATGATAATGATAATGATAATTTTTTTTCACTTTTCTGTATATTTATTTATTTTTTTTTACATACATATAATTATCCAGTTCAAGGTCAACGTAAGTACATCCTGTTATCTACCTTGAGTTTAAGGCCTTAGTAATCTTTTTATCTTTACCCTCCTTTTCACTTTTTTTTTTTCTCCATCCTTTTTCTTTTCCTTTCCTTTGGCAAAACTATTATTATTATTATTATTATGGTATCACTTTAAAAATTTTTACGTAATTTTTTTTTTTACTCTTTTTTATTATTAATTAATAATTTTTCTTTTTTGTTATTAGTGACGGAAAAAAATTGTAAGTATGGTCAGTAGACATTTTTTTTTTTTTTTTTTTTTTTTGGATAAAATCGAAATTTATTAATTTTATAGTCTATAAAATTTACATTTCATTTGAAATTATACAAATTGAGATTATAGTCTATTATTGAGAAAATTTGTTTGTTTAAAATAAATTAAAATTCAATGCCGAAAGTTTAGGTTATTCCGTTTTTTTTTTATTCGGTTAAAATTTAATAGAACTATAAAATTTCATTTTAATTTTTTTTTAATAGTATAAACGCTTTAAACGGTATTTATAGTAATTTTACTTTGCTTCATATAATTTAAATATAATTATAGCGCTATTAACACTTTAAAAAAAGTCGTGGAATTAGTATTTGTAATTAAAGTATGTTTGATATTTTTTCTTTATTATTAAATTGTAAAATTTATTTCTAAAAAAATTAAAAATAAATATATTAATAAATATAATAAAAATTAAAATATATATATATATATATATATATATATATATATATATATATATATAGTATAGCAAACAAACAATACAAAAATAATAATAATAATAATAATAATAATAATAATAAGCCAACGGCCATAGCGTGCTGGTCACACCGGTTCCCGTACGATCACCGAAGTTAAGCAGCATCGGGCGTGGTGCAAACTTGGATGGGTGACCGTTTGAGAACGCCACGTGCTGTTGGCTTAAAAAAGAGCAAAAAAATGAGAACAAGACAAAGTAAGAACCAAAAACAAAATCTTGTTCTACTGTCGACCTGAGGCAGCTCGACGAGAACGTGAATTTCACTGCTTCTGACCCTGGCCACTCCAAAGATGTTAGTCACCGGAGCCCAGTTCAGGAGACAAATCGTTCCCATCGAAAAAGACGGACTCAGGAAGACCTTCAAGAATTGATGTGGTGCTATCTTATAATAAGTGGCACCACCGAAATTCGAGTATTTGTCCCTAAGGAATCGGGTAGAAACCTCGGATAAATACTTAAAAACTCCGACAAGTAGCCTTGTCGTGTTTAATGGTGGATAATAATAATAATAATG
>NW_002987077.1:624672-652124 GCF_000006295.1 Pediculus humanus corporis | reverse complement strand
CTTTTTTTTTTTCTCCATCCTTTTTCTTTTCCTTTCCTTTGGCAAAACTATTATTATTATTATTATTATGGTTTCACTTTAAAAATTTTTACGTAATTTTTTTTTTTACTCTTTTTTATTATTAATTAATAATTTTTCTTTTTTGTTATTAGTGACGGAAAAAAATTGTAAGTATGGTCAGTAGACATTTTTTTTTTTTTTTGGATAAAATCGAAATTTATTAATTTTATAGTCTATAAAATTTACATTTCATTTGAAATTATACAAATTGAGATTATAGTCTATTATTGAGAAAATTTGTTTGTTTATAATAAATTAAAATTCAATGCCGAAAGTTTAGGTTATTCCGTTTTTTTTTTATTCGGTTAAAATTTAATAGAACTATAAAATTTCATTTTAATTTTTTTTTTTTTATATAAACGCTTTAAACGGTATTTATAGTAATTTTACTTTGCTTCATATAATTTAAATATAATTATAGCGCTATTAACAGTTTAAAAAAAGTCGTGGAATTAGTATTTGTAATTAAAGTATGTTCGATATATTTTTTTTTTTTATAAAATTGAAAAACTTATTTATAAAAAAGTTAAAAATAAATATATTAACAAATATAGTAAAAATTAAAATATATATTATAGTATAGCGAGCGAACAATACAATAATAATAATAATGATAAAATGAATAATTAGAGTAATGCATTTCGCAGCGGACTATAATAATATTTAAAAAAAATTAAAGAATCCTCAAATTTCTTGATACTCATGTGCCCCCACGTGTTTTGATACAATAAATACATTATCATTATTATTTTTATAGTTTAATATTACTATAGCAGTTTATAGTAAGAAATTTACTATAAAAAAAATGACCGAATGTAATGTCGACGATATTATTTTTTTTTTGGTTCTTAATTTAAAAAGAAAATTATTATTATAATAATCATCAATATTATTTGAATTAAAGGAAACTAGAAACGCATTTATTAACTCTGTTTTATTTCGCTTATGCCTTTTATCGGAAGTTTATTTATTTATTCATAAAAAAAAAAATTATCAATCAAATGATATATCTGCTGAACACTAATACAGCGCCAAGTTATAGAACAATATAAAATGCTGTTGGTTTGCTTTGTTCCTGCTGCTGTTTTAATTATTAATAATAATACTTGTTTTTTATTTATGAAACGAATAATAATAATAATAATAATAATAATAATAATTAGTATGTAGGAGTCATTTTATAAATTTAAATAAAATTTTCATTTAAGTATTATAGGTAATACTGTGGAAATGGTTCTGTGATTATTTTTGTCACAATAATTTTCAAATATGGCGAATGAATGAATGAATGAATGAATGATGGTTCTGTTATTGATAAAAGAAAAAAAATATTTATTAGGTAATAAAAAAAAATTTTTATTAATTAATAAAAAAATTTTACAGTTGAGAAAAAATAATTATCAATTATTGATCCAATAATTGATTTTACATATAAAAAAAAAAATTTTCCATTTTTTTTTCTGAGGAGTCCTTATTCGATAGAAAAATGCTACATTTTGATTGGAGTTAAGGTTTCGATGTTTAAATTATGAGAAAATTTTTTTTTTTTTTTAATGGAAAGAGTGGTGACCAATTGATTCTAATCCTCCGAGTGATGATCCGTGGCTAAGTCCAGATTCAAGACCATGTCCTAAGGAACCTCCCAAGGAGCCTCCTCCCAAAGAACCACCCAAAGATCCGCCCAACGAACCTCCAATTACGCTGCTGTGGTCAGATACTGGGTATGGAATTGGTACGGTTTTGGATACTTCTACTGGGTATGGTACGGGTTTGTCGACGTGAACTGGTACTGGTACTTGTTTCTGTACTTCTACTGGGTATGGTACTGGCTTTTCGACGTGAACCGGTACTGGTACTTTCTTGTGAACGTGAACTGGGTATGGTACTGGTACTTGTTTTTGAACTTCGATTTTTACTGGTACTGGTTTTTCGACGGTGTAAGGCACGGGTACTTGCTTGGGAACTTCGACCTTGTATGGTACTGGAACTGGAACTTTTCTTTCGACGGTGACTGGGTATGGTACTTTCCTTTCGACTGGGTATGGTACGTGTTTCTCGACGGTGTATGGGATTGGAACCTTTTTGGCGACTTCGACTGGGTATGGTACTGGTCTGTCTACGGTGTATGGTACTGGAACTTGTCTGGAGACGGTGACTGGGTATGGCACACGTCTTTCGACGGTGACGGGTACGTAGTTTTGAACGGTGTATGGTACGGGACGGTCGACAACGACTGGAACTTGTCTTTCGACGGGTACGGGAACTGGAACTTGTCTGTTGACTGGAACTGGAACGTATTGGTCGACGTTGTAGGGTACTGGAACTTGGTTGGTGACGGTTACGGTACGATGAGTGTTAACTTGGGTCACTCCACCAGAGACTCCACCGGCTAATCCACCTCCTAATCCACCACCCAATCCACCTCCTAATCCGCCGGACAATCCGCCACCTAATCCACCAGACAATCCACCACCTAATCCGCCGGACAATCCACTAGACAAACCATGAGACAATCCAGATGAAAGTCCACCAGAAAATCCACCCAATCCTAAATATAATAATAATTAATTATAAATCAATCTTCAATTCCAAAAAGTAATAATTTGTATAAAACATACCACCGTGTCCTAATCCTCCTCCGATGCCTCCTCCGATTCCAGAACCAAGGGTCAAACCTCTTTTGGTCTTAGCTGAATCCTTAACGGCATCGGATTTTTCAGTAGTTTTTGAAGCTACCAAAACAGCCAAAGCAACAACCAAAATTGTTTGCGACTGTAATAATTTTTAGAAAAAAAAAAAAAAAACTTTTAAACTCCCCAACAACATTTTACCCGAAAAAAAAAATTTTATTTTTATTTCTTTTATTTCTTACCAAACGCAGCATTTTACTACAGTTATGGTTTCCTCTTGTGTGTGTTCCTCAACTGTAAAAGAAGTAAACTGTGATTAAACATAACAACCCGCGAGTTTATATACTCGTAATTTTGCATAAATTTTTTCCATTTTACTTATTAAAAAAAAAATTAAAAATAAAAATGGCGGATGAGTAATGAATTGAAACGAATCGTCGGCACGCATCATGTATTAAATTTAATTTTTTTTATTTATAGAACAATTATTAAAAAAAAAAAACTATATATTTTATAGCGCGTACTTTCTTTTTGTTTACGAACTTATATATAAAAAATAAAACCTCCGCCAACTCGAGTAATAAGCCTTTTTTTCACATTTTCTTATACCAATATGTAAATACTATATTTTTATAGCATATTTTATAATTTTATAAATAATATTTCCTTCTATACAAAATTAAAGGATTTTTTTTCTGAAATATCTATGCAACATTGTAAAAAATATAGCTTCGTTTTATTTTACTTTTTTACGAAAATCCTTTTGATTTATTTAAATATTATAGCGCTATATATTTTTTTTACATATACGTAACTTATTTAGTAATAATTTTAAATATTTATTTTAAATTAGGAAATGCACAGAAAAATTAATTTAATTAAAAATGCATTTTTTGTTCTATAAATTAATTAGAGCGAGTTTTTTATTATTATAGACTATAATTGTAATAATTGAAAAAAAAATTTGCTGAAATTCAATTAACGTAATCAATCTTATCGCGTTTTAAACGCAAAAAAAAAAAAAAATTTATTTCGTAAAAATAATAATAATTTTTCTTTTTCAATAATTTTCGAGGTTATTCCAACAGATGTTTCCACATTTATATACAAAAAACAAACAAACAAAAAAAAACAGGAAGGAAAAAATCAAAAATTAAATTAAAATTTTTTTTTTATAAGAAAGAAATTAATTTAATTAAATTAATGCAATTAAAAACAAATTTATAAATAAAAAAAAAAAAAAAACATTTAAATGTCTCTTGTTGCCAACTTTAACAAAAAAAAAAAAATTAAAGTGATTAAATTAAGGTGGGGGAAAAAAATAAAAAAAAGTTTGCCAATAAAAAAACCAAAAAAAAAAATTTATTTGTTACGTAAATTATTTATTAATAAAAAAATTTAATTGATCCCCAATTTGGAATTTGAATCGCAGCAAATTTAACGAAAAAAATGTTTTGTTAACGACAGCAAAATTTTCGATTTTAATAAATTTGATTCGCCTAAAAATTTTATTTATACACTACAACGAGTAATTTCTATACCTAGCTTATTTTATTTAAAAAACTAAAAAATTATTACCCGGGTTATATATATATAACAATAAGGTAATAATTTTTTTTTAAATATGGAGTTAGTAGCTTTTGTTTTTTTTTTATTTCGTCACTTCCGGTTTTGTATATTTTTAATTCTGTTGTAATTTTTATTTATTAATAAGGTTGGTAATAAAAAATAACAATACGATAATTTTTTTTTAAATTAATTAAATCAATTATATTTAATAATAATAATAATAATAATAATAATAATAATAAAGGAAATATACAGTTAACGAATAAAACATTGCATTGATGGAATTTAAGGAGCAGACTGTGTAATGCCTAAATAATTTTTTTTATCGGCATATTGATAAGAGGAATATCGATAAGAGACTGAGTTCAATGCTTAGTTTTTTTTTTTTTTTATCTGGAGAAAATTATTATTGCTGGAGGAAATTTTTTTTTTTTTACTGGAAAAATCGATCAATGATTAGTTGATGACGTTTTAATGAATGTGGTTGTCGATTTCTTGTTGGTGTTTTTCTTCTTCTTCGTTCAAAACTCTACCACCGAAACTTCCATGTCCTTCGTGGCTGTGTACGGTTTTTTGAAAATATCCAGTTATTTTTCCGTGACCGTGTTTGTGTTCGGTGAAAACTTGTTGTTCGCTAACGGCACCGTGACCGAGTCCGACTCCTCCGTATCCAGATGATCCGAGTCCGATGCTGCCGATGTGTCCAGAAGAAAATCCAACGCTGCCGATGTGTCCGGAAGAAATTCCGGCACCGCCGAAGTGTGCTGGTGCTATTCCAATGGTGGCAACGTTTTCAGATGAAAGACCGATGGCTTCAGAGGAATGTCCAATTCCTCCGTGGCTGGAATGTCCAACGGGAACTGGTACTGGTATTTGTTTTTCGATGGGTACTGGGTATGGTACTTGGTTTTCAACGGTGACTGGTACTGGTATTTGTTTTTCAACTGGTACAGGGTATGGTACTTGTTTTTCGATGGTGACTGGTACTGGTACAACCTTTTCGACTTTGACTGGATAGTGAACTGGTACTTTCTTTTCTACTCGAACGAAATATGGTACGTGCTTTTGAAGTTGAACTGGAATTGGTACTTTCTTTTCGACGTGAACTGGGTATGGGACTGGTACTGGTACTTTATTTTCAACTGGAACTGGGTATGGTACGGAATGTTCGACTGGGTATGGGACTTGTCTTTCTACTGGGTATGGTACTGGAACATTTCTTTCGACGGTAACGGGGTATGGTACTTGCCTTTCGACGGGAACTGGAACGGGAACGCTTTGTTCAACAGGTACAGGTTGTGGTACGACTTGTTCGACTTGAACGGGTACGGTTTGGCTGACAGGGTAAGGTACTGGTCTGTCAACAGGAACCGGAACGCTCGTTTCAACTGGCACTGGTACGGGAACGGTATTTTCAACAGGTACGGGAACAACGTTATTTACTGGTACGGGTACTGGTACGTTGTTAGTAACAGTAGAAACAGAGCTAGTCGAAACACCACCACCCAAACCTTGTCCTCCAATCAATCCTGAAAAAAAAACCAAGTTCGTGAAATATTTTCAAAACAACCTTTTTAAAAATTTTTTTGATGTCAATCAATCCAACCTGCACCACCAACTCCAACTCCTCCAGAAATTCCAATTCCATTTCCGCCAGAAAATCCAAGTCCACTTCCGCCAGAAACTCCGAGTCCACTTCCTCCAGAAAGACCAAGTCCAACTCCTTGACCGTGTCCAGCAGCAAAACCTCTTTTAGTTCTTGGAAATCCATAAGCTCCAGTGGCTACTAATACGAGTAAAATAAATTTCGTCTGAAAAAAAACCATAACATCATTATTATCATTAACGAAAACGATTAATAATTTTCTTTTTTCTGAACATTTCATACGTAATAAACTTTTATTTTTAACTCACCAACTTGAGCATTTTCTCTAACTTTTGATTTCCTCCCCAGTCTTCTCCTAAACTGTATATTATTAAAACTGTGACTTTAACATAAAATTTCACTCCTTTATATACCCCACACACACACACACGATTAATATTACATATGGTTAACTAATCTAATTTTTTTTACAAATTTAATTCAGTGTAAAAACGTCACAACTAAATTGGAAAATCAATAATCCGCGAATCCTTTTTAAATAAAATAATTTTTATTTTTTGGATTAATAATGTATTAATTAGTTATGTTTGAATTGTTTTTTTGTCAAGGTAAACGATTTTAAAGTATTTTTAACGAAACTTTTCTTTCTCCAGTAATTATTTGTAATTTTTTTTTATATTTTGTTTTTTTCCAGAACGAACGAACGAACAAAATTCTCCAGTAATTTTTCTTTATTTATTTACGTAACGAAGAAATTTTTTTTTTACGATGAGTAGGAAAAACAAATTAAAATTATTATGTTTTTTTAAAATAAATGTTTATTTAATAAGTTTATTAAACAATAATAAAAAAATTACGGTAATAATTTTTAATAATAATAATAATTATTACGTAATTATTATTTTTTTAAATAAAATTTTACGCATTCGTATGAGGTGTAGGTTGATTATTGTAATTAAGAGTGCTGTATGTTTCTTGTGTTCCACTTAACTGACCGTTATTTTTTTCTTCCCTTTGTTCTTGTCTGGGTAATAAACCTTAAACAACAACAACCGACGTGTTTGTATGCGATAAACAAAAAAAAAAAAGAAAAATTTTATTTACCTCCATTTAAATAATTATTTTTCCTATCAGATGAAACGACATTGCCAACATTTTCTTGTATTTTTCCAACAGGAACGGGTACGAGATAAATTCCAAAATTTATTTTTTTCAACGTTTCTTCATTTATTCCGTGTTTAGCGGGGGTATTAAAATCGGAAGTGTATAATATTTCCGGTTTCGGTGTCGATACCAAAGCGACATTCGGCGTAACGTGAAGAACGGAGTTCAAAGGTCTTACGGTCACACTTTGTACGTTATTTGTCGCATATGTTAAAAGAGGAATTTTATCATTTATCAGTTGGGGAGGTGGTGCAACACCAACAACACCACCACCACCAGGTGGTAAATTTATATACCTCAAACCTTGATGTGGCGTTTCTCTTATTAAAGGTATCAGGGTACGTTGAGATGAAAATACCGGATAAATACTACCCGGGGAAGTGTCTTTATCAAACGATGATTTTTTATTATTTAAATAATTTAAATGAGGGTATGGTAAAGGTACGGGTACTGGTACTGGTACGGGTACGGGTACGGGTTTTGTTAGAACAATGGTTTTAAATTCTTCACCTGTATGACCAACATCACGATTAAAATATACGTTCCAATCTTTAAAAAAAAAGAAAAAAAAATTTCAAATTCATTTTTTTTTTTTAACACCTGATTATGACACGACGTATTTTAAAACTGGGTATTCAAATTTTTTTATTTTTTTGTACCTTTTTTATTATCGTCGGCACCGCCGGTAGATTCAAAGTCAAATATTAAATCCGGTTCAATTTTTTCAACAGGTATAATCGGCCATTGTTGAATCGGAGGGTTTGACGATACGAAAACTCCCGGAGCCATCAGGAAAAAAAGAAAAACATACGAAAACTGCAACGTACGTAAAAAAATATAATTTTAAAAAAAATTTATCTTTTTTTTTTTTTAGTTTTTTAGTTTTTTTTAAAAGATTTAAATCTATTCTCACGTTTTTTTTTTAAAACTAAATTTAGTTTTTAAAAATATTATAAAAAAGATAAATTTTTTTTTTTTTATTTGATCTCTTACCGTAAAAATCGTCATTTTGAATTCTTCTCCAATGTTTCTCACTTTAGTTTAATTTAAAACTAAATTTAATAATAATTTTTCCGGGAGTTATATACTCTTCCCATTACTATTATTATTATTATTATTATTATTATTATTATTATTATTATTATTATTATTATTATTATTATTATTATTATTTTAATATGAAATTTAAATATATTATTTGATTCTTTATTAAAAAAAAGAAAAAAAAAATTTCGAAGGATTTTGTTAACAAGGTTATCATCTCCGGAAGAGAACAAAAATTAAAACAAATATTAATTATTTATTTATCCCACGTTTTATCTCGTTATTATCTTGTATATTGTTATTGTTATTATTATTATTATTACTACGACTCCTCGCAATTATTAATTGTTAATGAAAATATATTAATAAAAAAATTTTTTTTTATGCGCCGTTTTTTTAACGATGAATCTAATTGTAATCAAGTCCAGGATAAGAAATAAAATAATTTAGGTTGAGATGTGTGAAATCGTATTAATAGAGTGATAATAATAATAATAATGATCTGTCAAGATGTTATTTGCCGATCAACCGAATTTGCCGACGGCCGACCGTTTTCGATGAAATCGGAAAACCGAATCCATTCGTCGGCGAAAACCGTCGACCATTTAATTTCCGGTTGTCCGATATTGGCAAAGCATAAATATCTGAAGAGACACAATAAAATCTGTAAATATCTGTCGGGAAAACGGAATGGATAGACTAGTCAAGGAGTGGTACAAACACATTCAAGCCCGGTTACGACAGAGGGTCTATGCACGGTTCAGTATGATCAACAAATTCACACTGACAGAACTGTGCCAGCCAAGATACCAGGTATTATTTTGCGGCACATTTCTGAAAAATGATGTGCCTCATTCCAGTGGAACCATGCCTCATTCATTAAAAGGAAATTTGAAGAAGATTTGCCCGAATTAAAAAAAAGAAACCGTACAGGAAATTGCGTCATGTGGGATCGCCCACAATTTCCGGAAAATTTTATAGATAACACCGACGAAATTCGAGCATTTCCTCCTAAGAAATCGGGTAGAGAGACCTGGAATAAATGTTTAAAAATTCCGACAAGTATTTAAAACCAAGGTCGTGTTCAAAAGTGAAAGTAATAATAATAATAATAATCGATCATGATTTTTAACCCCCCCCCCAAAAAAAAAAATGATTAAGATATCAAAATTTTTAAACATCATTTATTTAAATCAAAGAAAATTTTTTTAGTTTTTAAAATGTGGCAACGTTGCATCATATCAATCGTCTGCACACCTGAACCTGTTTAATTAATTATTCGGTCGTTGCAAATAATCTTTAAAAAAAAAAACATGGGGGATTATACGAAGGAAATGCAAATATAAGTTTTTATACTGTGAAGAGGAAATTGCTCAGTTTATAATATAAATTATTATTATTATTATTGCGTATGGAAGTGAGGAAATAAACAAAATCAGAGGGGCATTAAAAAGAAAATCAATGAACAAATCACGAAACCGGGGGGGCAAGGAGGAGGAAGGGAGCAATGTCAAAATTATTATAAAAATTTATACGTATAAGTAGCAGAAGACGAATTTTAACGCCGCGTGTTTATCAGTTATATATCATAATATTAACCGGTGGCAAGTTAACCATGACTCCGCCTCCGATGTTATGAAAAAGAAAATTTTTTTTTTAAGCGATGTAAAAAATGTTATGAAAGGAATATTTCAAGGATTTTTTTTAATCGATAACTTTTCGAACCTTTTCGTTCGATTCGAATTATGAAATCATCGTGTTTATAAAAAAAAAAAAAAAATGTTGATGATGCGAATGAGGGTAATAAATTAAATTAAATTAAAAATAAGAGGGGGTAAAAAATTTATTATTGAAAATGTTAAAAGGAAGGTTAAAGGTCATTTAAAGAATCAAACTTATTATTGTTAAAGTAAATATCAAGCTATAAACTATAAAAACAATAATCCATTATTTTTTTTTACCTTTAAGGCATAAAAAAAAAAAAAATTAAGAGGGAGAAAATGATTTTGAAAGGTTTTAACGAGGTGTCCATTTTGTTTTTGTTTTTTTTTTCCGATGATTTAATCACGTGATGATAACAACAAAAAAAAAAAAAATTTTTTTACTTTTGGTTTACTTTTTTAAATAAAATTTATTATTTTTTACATTTTTTAATTTTTTTGCACAATTTTAACACAAATACAGACTGAAAGATTTTAACAACATGTTCAAATTTTGTTTTTTTTTTTTTTAAGTTGGCAACAGTTGAAATGCATTAAGAGGAATCCTTGAATTTGAAAAAAATGCCATCGCTTACAAGGGGTAAGTTGTCTGTGTTGATATGATGAATGAAAAATTTTCTGTCGTTGTGTTGTGAGAATTATATTCATCTATATGATTTTATGGTGTTGTATTAGTAAAGTCCCTTTTTAAAGCTTCCGTAGCTGCTTCCGTAACTTCCTCCAAAGCTGCTTCCGTAGCTACCACCGTAACTTCCTCCGAATCCGCTTCCGTAGCCGCCACCGAGGCTTCCACCACCCAAGCTTCCACCAAGGCCTCCAGAGAAACCACCTGGAAAAAAAAGAAAAAAAAAATTGAAGCTCTGGTTTTTTTTTTTTGGTGGTCGTAAAAGAAAAAATTTATATTACCGCCAAGACCTCCTCCAATACCGCTGGAAGATGAAACAGAAACTGGAACGGGAACTGGTACAGATCTTTCGACAGTTACTGGGAATGGTACTTGTCTTTCAACGGGTACTGGAACTTGGACTTGTCTTTCTACGGTGACTGGGTATGGAACTTGCCTTTCGACGGGTACTGGAACTGGAACGGTGTTTTCGACTTGTACTGGGTAAGGTACGGCAACTTGTCTCTCAACGTGAACTGGGTATGGTACTTGTTTTTCTACTGGGTATGGTACTGGTACTTTTCTTTCAACGTGAACTGGATATGGGACTGGAACTGGGACTTTCTTTTCAATGTGAACTGGGTAAGGAACCTTCTTTTCTACTGGGTATGGGATTTGTTTCTCGACTGGGTATGGGACTGGAATGTTCTTTTCAACATGAACTGGATATGGGACTTGTCTTTCAACCGGAACTGGAACTGGAACACTCTTTTCTACTGGAACTGGGTGTGGAACGGTTCTTTCCACTTGAATTGGTACAGTTTGACTGACTGGATATGGTACAGATCTTTCAACAGTGTATGGAACAACTCTTTCAACTGGGACTGGAACTGGAACGGTGTTTTCAACAGGTATTGGTACAACATTGTTTACTGGGTAAGGTACGGGAACGGTGTTTTGAACGGTCGATACAGTATTCACTCCACTGACGGCTCCTCCAAAACCACCGCCGAGTCCTCCACCGAGTCCTCCACCAAGTCCTCCACCAAGTCCTCCACCGATACTTCCGAGACCACCACCGATACCACCTCCGAGTCCACCACCAATACCACCGAGTCCGCTTCCGATTCCTCCGTGTCCTCCGAAACTTCCGATTCCAGAAAGTCCCGAGAGACCAGAAAGTCCAGAATGTCCTCCTAAAAATTATAAATAATTCCATAAAACAATGTCCTCCAAAAAAAAAAAATTTATTAATTTTTCTTATAGTTACCAAAACCAAATCCGGAATGACCGAATCCAGAAGCATATCCTAATCCAAGAGACAATCCTCTTTTCGTTTTAGATGATGGACTTTCTTCATCCTTTTCAGCTCCATAAACAGTTGACAATGCCAAAAGGGCAACAAACAACATACAAACGTTCTAAAAAAAATTTAAAAATTATTACCCTTTATAAATATTTTTTGCTATTTCCGCCATATTTTTTTTTTTGTTAACTCCTTACCAAACGTAGCATTTTCTTATTGCTTGTGGTTTCCTCTTCAGTCTTTACCAGATGTGCAAAACGATGCGACTGTGCCTTCTCCAGGTAATTTTCATCCTTATATACCAAATGAAACATTCCATAACGTACATGGATTGGTTAAAATTTGATTTGCAATCAAAACTTTATTAATTAAAATTCACGTTTAAGTTGGCTGAACTTGTTTTTTTTTTTTCTTATAAATTAATAATATTATTTCGTTTAATTTCACTTACTGTAAGAAAAAAAAAATTAGTAATAATTAATTAATTAAATCCAACCGTAACGAATATTCAACTTTTTAACGCGTTTCATTATCAATCTTATCATTTTTTTTTTTTTTGTTAATGATAAAGTTCAAAATTTATTTTTGTCGTTTATGAGACAGACATTATTGTATTCCCCCCAAAATATTTTTCTCCAGGACTTAAATAATGGTTAAATAATTTTTTCCATTTCAGTTAATTTATTGACATTGTTAACAATAGTAATGATAATAATTTTTCCAAGTAGAAACGTATTAAATTATGGAAAAAAAAAAATTTTAAACGTCCAACAAAAAAATTTTTTCATGTTTCCCTTTAACAACAAGAAGGAAACGACGCGGGGAAAAAAACAATCAAATCGACCGGATATAGATTCATTTCCGGTTTTCACTGTTGTATTATATGATGTGACAAAAAAAAAAAAGAAACGGAGATCGGTAAATTATTAATAATACCATTTGATTTTATTGTTGAAGAGAAAAAAAGAGTAACTAGACTTGTTGGAAAATTATAGCGCTATATACCTTGCGCTATATATTCCAAAAATTATACGGAAATAATTGATATAATAGGAGCTTTTTTTTAAATTAAGTAAATAATTTTATTCTTTCATATAAATGTATTAAAAATATAAAAAATACAATGCATACATAAAAAAATGTGGTTGTCGAGTAATAAAAAACTGGAAAAAGAACGTTTGATAAAGTTTTTTTTTTTTTTAAGAAAAAAAATATTTATTAAATTTAGAAATACATAAGTTCGACCCAACGTTTTATAGCTCGCTATAGTCTTTATAGCGTCAATATAGTCGATATAGCGTAAAATTTTAACAAAATTAAAATTTTTATTTTATCTCCTCGCAAATTCATCGCCATTTAAATTTTTTACTTTTATTTTTATTTTTATTATTAAAATTATTTTTTATTGCGTAATCGAAAAAGTAATTTTTGATAAGTTTTAGAAAAGGAGTGATAAGAACAAAAACAAAATTTAAATGAGTGATAACGACAAGTGATAAGAAAAAAAAATCTTTTTAACAACTTTTGTAAGTGAAACAAACAAAAAATTTTGATTTAAAAAAAAAGATTGTACCGAATGACCAATAAGCGTAAAAATTGTGTGATAATAATAATAATTAATTAATTATTTATTTAATAATATAAATAATTAATTTATTATTATTATTGCAAAATTTTTTGTTTTTTTTTAGGTTGTGCAAAGTAAAAATAAAAAAAAAGTCAAATTTTTCAATGAAATTTAATAATTTTATTATTTTATTAAAGTTAAAAATTCATAATTATTATCATTATTATTAATAATGGTGTCTGGAATTTATGAGTCTGGAATATTAAAACGTGTAATTAGTGATCAGAGAAGGTTTGTTGTTGTAATGAATTCATTCCGAATTGAGCAATGTAGGCTTGTCCATCTTGATGAAAGGTTGAAACGAAAGCGTTCATTCCAGAATCGTAGAAAAATGATTGGTCGTCATTAACGGGGTACATTATTGGTAAAGCTTTGGATATTTGAAGCGGATATGACGCAGAGTTGTCGACGTGAATTGGTACTTGTTTCTGTACTTCTACTGGGTAGGGTACTGGCTTTTCGACGGTGACCGTTACTGGTACTTTTCTTTCCACTTGTACGGCATATGGTACGGGTACTTGTCTTTGAACTTCAATTTTTATTGGTACTGGTTTTTCGACGGTGTAGATGACTGGTACTTGCTTGGGGACTTCGACCTTGTATGGTACTGGAACTGGAACCTTTTTGTCGACGGTGACTGGGTATGGTACTTTCCTTTCGACTGGGTACGGTACATGTTTTTCGACGGTGTATGGGACTGGAACCTTTTTGGCGACTTCGACTGGGTAAGGTACTGGCCTGTCGACGGTGTATGGTACTGGAACTTGTCGGGAAACGGCGACTGGGTATGGTACTCGTCTTTGCACGGTGATTGGTATGAAGTTTTGAACGGTGTATGGTACGGGACGATCGACTACGACTGGAACTTGTCTTTCGACGGGAACGGGAACTGGAACTTGTCTGTTAACTGGATATGGTACATATTGATCGACGTTGTAGGGTACTGGAACTTGGTTGGTGACGGTAACGGTACGATGTTCGTTAACTTGGGTAACACCAGGAGACAAACCATTTGACAAGCCGTTGGTCAATCCGTCAGATACACCATTTGACAAACCGGTTGATATACCAGAACTTTCTAAAATATTTTCTCCAGAAGAAAATCCATTTACTCCTAAAAAAAATTTACTATAATAATAATAATAATAATTTTATAAAATTCCAACCGTGTATAATAAATTTAAAAACCGTCATGTCCGAAGGTACTTCCGATTCCAGAACCAAGTTCCAAACCTCTTTTGATTTTATTTGATTCCTTATCATCTCCAGTAGATTTTTCGACAGTTTTTGAAGCTGCCACGACAATCAAACCAAACAAAATAATCCATTTCACCTGGAACAATAATCGAAAACATGATTCTCATATTCTTTCTATTTCTGTTAAATTTTTTTTCTTTTTGTTATCCAAAACCCACCGAATACATATTAACTTAAATTGAGTATCGTTCTCCAGCAGAATATTTAAAAAATGTGATGAAAAATTTATATTTCATTTTCTTTTATAGTCAGAAATAAAAGAAAAAAAAAATTTAATCGATGAATAAAAAAAAAAATATTTAAATTTTCGATCGATCATGCATGGAAAAAAAAATTTTTTTCTTTACTTAATTACTACCAATTAATTTTATCTATTATTAAATAACTTCACCAAAATTTTTTTTATCATCTTCTCCTCTATGATTCTAAATTTCATAGAATAAAAAAAAAAAAAACGTCATCGTCAAAGGTTATTTATTATTATTATTTCTATTGATTTTGATAAGAGAATGTTTGGATCCCATTGAAATGAACATTAAAAAATTTAAATTTGAAAAAAATTAGTTCTTGAACTTACTCGTCGATAATCTAATGAAAAATAATATTTAATATTTTCGTAGTAATAAGTAATGATAATAATAATAATAATGATGGTTTTAATTGTATTCGTATCTTACAAAACTGATTATTACAACAGAAGAAAAAAAATTCTTTTTTTTTTTAAGTTAAAAATTTAAACTTGATACGATTTCCTCTTTTGTGTTATTTTTTTTTTTTTTTACATTAATCAAAGATGTTAAAAATCAGTGATATATGAAGTTACGAAAGTTATTCAATGTAAAAAGGGTATTAATATTTATTTTATTCCATATCTTTGATACGGTACTGTTTTACATTTACAAGAAACATATGCAACAAACCAAAAAAAAAAAAATTAAATAATTCCAGTGAATTATTTAGTATAAAAAGAAATTGAAAGTCGGTTTAAGGCACAGTCTCATTGTTTTACAGGTGAGAACCAGACTGGAAGTAAAAAAAACACAAGCATATGAAAATGTTGAACATGGTAAGGAATTAAAAATATTATTATTATTATTATCATTATTAGCGTGAAAAAAATTGTGTGCGAAGAAAAAGTTTAAAAAAAAAAAAAAAAGAAAGAGTGATTAAATGAATTATTATTTTAAATGATTTCAGTCAAAGTGGATAATAGTTATAGCTTTAGCTGTGGTAGTGGCTGGAAAAGCTACTGAAAAACCTAAATCCGATGATGTTAAGGATTCAGCTAAGACCAAAAGAGGTTTGACCCTTGGATCTGGAATTGGAGGAGGCATCGGAGGAGGATTAGGACACGGTGGTATGTTTTATACAAATTATTACTCTGCGGAATTTAAGGTTGATTTACTAATTAATTATTATTATTATTATTATATTTAGGATTGGGTGGATTATCTGGTGGACTTTCATCTGGATTGTCTCATGGTTTGTCTGGTGGATTGTCCGGCGGATTAGGTGGTGGATTGTCTGGTGGATTAGGTGGCGGATTGTCCGGCGGATTAGGAGGTGGATTGGGTGGAGGATTAGGAGGTGGATTAGCCGGTGGAGTCTCTGGTGGTGTGACCCAAGTTAACACTCATCGTACCGTAACCGTCACCAACCAAGTACCAGTACCCTACAACGTTGACCAATACGTTCCAGTTCCAGTCAACAGACAAGTTCCAGTTCCAGTACCCGTCGAAAGACAAGTTCCAGTCGTTGTCGACCGTCCCGTACCATACACCGTTCAAAACTACGTACCCGTCACCGTCGAAAGACGTGTGCCATACCCAGTCACCGTCTCCAGACAAGTTCCAGTACCATACACCGTAGACAGACCAGTACCATACCCAGTCGAAGTCTCCAAGCAGGTTCCAATCCCATACACCGTCGAGAAACACGTACCATACCCAGTCGAAAGGAAAGTACCATACCCAGTCACCGTCGAAAGAAAAGTTCCAGTTCCAGTACCATACAAGGTCGAAGTCGCTAAACAAGTACCCGTGCCTTACACCGTCGAAAAACCAGTACCAGTAAAAATCGAAGTTCAAAAACAAGTACCAGTACCATACCCAGTTCACGTTCACAAGAAAGTACCAGTACCGGTTCACGTCGAAAAGCCAGTACCATACCCAGTAGAAGTACAGAAACAAGTACCAGTACCAGTTCACGTCGACAAACCCGTACCATACCCAGTAGAAGTATCCAAAACCGTACCAATTCCATACCCAGTATCTGACCACAGCAGCGTAATTGGAGGTTCATTGGGCGGTTCTTTGGGTGGTTCTTTGGGAGGAGGTTCCTTGGGTGGTTCCATAAGTCATGGTATTGGAAACAGCATCGAACACGGATTACACGGTGGTCTCCTTCACTAAAATTTTCAAATTCCACGAAAAATCTTCCAGAATATCCAGACTTCCATAAAAAAAAAAAAATCACATAAACCTTTTTTATTATCCATAAAACATCATTAGAAAAAAAACACATCAACAGCTGGTAAGAACAACATTTTCTCAAATTGTTTACTTTTTTACGGTAAACAATTAAAAAAAAATTCTTTTTTTTTGCATCTCTGATGTTTTCCATTCATTCATTCATTCATTTATTCATTCCAGTCTATAATAAAATTAATATCAATTCTTATCTGTATTAACAGTGTATAAATAAATAAATAAAAATAAAACGATAAATTTAAAAAAAAATAAATATATATACATAGAGATTTTATTTTATTTTATTTTCCCATTTAATAAACATTACTTAAAATATAGTGATGCATATAGATATATATTAACTATAAACTTTATCAAGTCAACAATAGTATAAAATTTCTTTCCTTCGCTCCCTCTCCCTCCCCCTCCTCCTCCTCCCTTTCTCTCGCAATTCATTATTCCATTTAACTAATCTCATTTGATAAATAGACTACAAATATAAATAAATTTAAGGATTTTCCTTTTTCCTTCGCATCATTACTACCGCCATCACAATCACCATCACCATCACCACCACCACCGTCACCATCACTCCTTTATCAAAATAAAAGCCTATAAGAAAAAAAAAAAATTCAAAATCTTTCATTTAAGTGTGAAGCCACGTTTAATATTAACAATTTCAACGTAAATAAATTTTTTTTTTTTACATTTTGACGTTTAATATAAGAGATTTTCTCTATCGTTTTTCTAAAAAAAAAAATTCGTCCGCCATCTTTTACGTTTAATTTTTTGGGTGAAAAAAAATATAATCAATCGATGTCAAATATTTATTAATTAAAGTTATGTATAAATAATATATATATTATTTAAAAGTTCAAATGCGTTGAGATATAAAATTCTTGTGGCACGTTTCCAATTAAACAAAATTATAATAAGAGACCAAATGTTATTTTTCATTTTAAACTTTCTTGTTTTTATTTCATTCACTTAATAAACATTCATCGCCTGTATATGCCGACATTATAATTTTTTAAGTACTATTCGGTTCATACTAATCATAATTATGCGTTAATTATAAATCAAAAAAAAAAAATTTTAATTTTTTTAAAAAATAAACGTGAATAATATTTTTTAGATGATACTTTATTACGTTTGATTACAATGAATAAGTAAATCATTTTAAAATTTTAATTTTTTGAGAAAAAGTGTTGATAATAAATAATACTCTTTAGATGATACTCTATTACGTTTGATTACAATGAATAAGTAAATCATTTTAAAATTTTAATTTTTTGAGAAAAAAGTGTTGATAATAAATAATACTCTTTAGATGATACTCTATTACGTTTGATTACAATGAATAAGTAAATCATTTTAAAATTTTAATTTTTTGAGAAAAAAGTGTTGATAATAAATAATACTCTTTAGATGATACTTTATCGCGTTTGATTACAATGAATAAGTAAATCATTTTAAAATTTTAATTTTTTGAGAAAAAAGTGTTGATAATAAATAATACTCTTTAGATGATACTTTATCGCGTTTGATTACAATGAATAAGTAAATCATTTTAAAATTTTAATTTTTTGAGAAAAAAGTGTTGATAATAAATAATACTCTTTAGATGATACTCTATTACGTTTGATTACAATGAATAAGTAAATTATTTTAAAATTTTAATTTTTTGAGAAAAAAGTGTTGATAATAAATAACACTCTTTAGATGATACTTTATTACGTTTGATTACAATGAATAAGTAAATTATTTTAAAATTTTAATTTTCTACATTGTAACCTTTTAGAAGGAAAATTTTTTAAAAATTTTATTTACGTTGATATATTTTTTAATAATGAAATTTTGTATTATTATTATTTAACTGATTGTTAATAGTTAAAATTGTCTTTAATTGATCTTATTAAATAAGTATAAGAGTTGATTAATGTAAAAATTGAGAAAGATTTGCTGTAATCAATGAATTTGTTATGAATTTTCTTGTAATGTTATTTTTCATTGTGGTCATACTGATTGTTTGATGATTTAAACTTTCTTAATTTTATTACAGCATGCATCTTATACTGTTTTTAAACCTGGATCAAAGAATAGGATGAACTTTGGATCTCTATTGATTGGTTTCAGTGTGAAGAATATTGGTTATTGGATAATGATTGTAAAAGAGGTAAGTGAGACAAAAAAAATTTTTCTTTTATTCATTCTGATTACTCCACTGATGTTGTCGTCACCGGAAGAGGAAATGAATTGTTTACATCAAATAAAACAAACTAAAAAAAAAAAAACAAAAAATTTGATGGAGTTGTATTGATATTAATCTCTATGGAATTGGATAAAGAAATTCTGGAATGAATTTTTTGATTTTTTTGTATGTTGTGTCCTTTACATAGAAAGTATCCAGGTATTGATAAGTTACCAAAAATTATTTATTTCCACGGGATCGTTTTTCCATTTTTAAAAATTAAAAAAAAACATTAAATAAATTATAATAACGCTTTTATTTTTTATGAGACTAATGTAAAAAGTTAATTAAAAGCGGTTTGTCGATGGTGGTGGTTGTTGTATCGGGTTGTTGACACGTCGACACTGGAAAAATTTATATTTTATTAAAACTTTTATCGTCCAGGGACGATTTTTGTCCATTGTTTATAAAATATATTGATGCAATTCATATGAAGAATTGATAAAAACTAAGGGAGAAAAACAATTTAATTACATCTAAGAGGTTTTTAGTAATAAAATATGATAAAAACAAAATTTTCAAACGCGGCCCCCTTCCCCCCACCCGAAACTCCCATCAAATTTTTCAAACTCCCCATTTAAATAAAAAAAAAATTTTAAAGAAGAATAAAAGAACAAAAAAAAAATTTTATTTTATTGCTTCTCATGTGGTGCATCAGTAAAAATCGTTTTACGACATATTTTGAATTTTAATGTGACAACGGGGACATTTTTAAGTTTTTTTTTTTTTTTTAGGGAATCCCCCTCCCCTTGGCCCATCCGCATTCTCCCCCTCCTTAACCTCCCAACAAAATTTTTTCTCGCGTTTTCTTTTCTTTTTTTATACTTTGTACTTCCCGTGTAAATTTTAAAACCACGAACGATAAATTAAAATTTAATGACTTAAAATTTATTTATTTTTTGTTGTTTGTTGGCTTCTTCTTTTTCGTTTTCCTCCACATTTTTTTATTTATTAACTATCAAATTTTAATTTCTGGTAATTTTTCACATTTTAACAATCGTAACAACCGAACAAACAATAAAAAAAACAAAAAAACGCCCCATGATCGTATTATCGAACTATTTTTTTTATTTTCTTACTCCTCCGCCATATTTCTATTATCCCAAAAAAATAAAATCCGTCTCGTTTTAAAATGATGCTGCTTCCACGTCAATTTTTTTTTTTTTTGTAAATAATAATAATGATAAATTCTCATAAAAAATTGATTGTATATAGCAGTTGTTTCAAATATATCGGCGGATTTAAAATTTAAAACAAAAATAATAATAATTTTTTTTTTACATAATATTCAATAATTTTTTTTTTTTTTTACGACGTCTGGCATTCATCGTATAAAAAATATTAATAATAATAATAATAATGATAAGTAGTTGTAGGAGTTGTGGGGGGAGAAACGAAAGGTGTAAAAAATTTATTAAATTTTTACCTTATAAAAAAAAAAAATTTTTTTCTTTTTTTTATATGTATTTTAATTTACAGCGTCATAATAAAAATAGTTTTGGTGTTTGTGTGACGTAATCATCAATCGCATATAAAATTTTTCAATATTTTATTATTTTTTGCCAATAAAAAATGGCGGGAGCATGAAAATGCAGCACCTGTTATCAATATTTAACACGATAACAAAATATTTTTTATGAGAGAATTAAAAAATTTGTTTTTTTTTTTTTCGATTCGGTCGTAAATTGACGCGAAAAAGTAAAAACACAAAAAAAACGATATTTTTTATTTTTTAAATATATTATGATGATGATGACAATAAAATTAACGAAAATATTTAACGGTCGAATTCCAGTCGATTTGAAAATATAACACTAATAAATTAGGAAAAAAGAGGGCGCGAGTGTGCAATGGTTGACATGTTTTTACATCATGTCAACCTGTTTAATTTATTTTAATAGTTTTATTTAACAATTGTTCAGTTATAAGTTATATATATATCAAAAGTTTTGTTTAATTGAATGTAGTTTATTGTGATATAATTAGTTTTTTTTATTATGTAAGTGATAATTATATTAAGTATAAATTTACAAATAGTGTACGGTTTCATGTGACAAATGGAAGCGTGGGCAATAAAAAACCTCAGAAGATGGCTTAATACATGTAATTATTATGGGTAAGTACCTCATTTTAATATTTTAATTTAACTTGCAAAAAGGTTAGGCTAACAATGAAATAGAACAAATTCCCAACAAACAGTTTTCAAATTCTGCATTTATTTGGCTAATTATGGGGTAATTTAACTAAACATCTTTTTCATCTCATCACAAAAAAACAAGATTAGGAGTAATTTAATAAAAATATTTAATAATAATTGATTTGATGTTAACTCAGTGTAAAATTTCTACACTCCTATTTGTATGTGTTAATGTACTGATTGTAGATTGTTGTAACCCTTTTGTTAAGTTAGTTTGTCTCATTACAACATAGTTTATCATAGAAATAGTGTGATATCCCTTTTAAATCGGTATCAAAATCATGAGAAATTGGGTAACCCTTATGTTAGTTGATTTTAGTGTAAGGAATTATGAAAAGACACAATTGACTTCATTTTATAATTGTACATCTCTTGAACTGATTATAAGTAGTTGAGCTAAATACTTTTGCCACACTAACTAAAAATGGAGGTACTTCAATAAAAATACTTATTATTAATTAGTTTAATATAAAAAGGTGCATATAAAATCTTTGTACTCCTTTTTTAAGTGTGAATTCAGTAATTGTATGTTATTTTAACCCTTTTGTTAAGTTAGTTTGTTTCATTATAACATATTTTGCCACATGTTTAGTGTAAGATTCTCTTTTAATTTGAATAATTATTAGAAAAATACAACTGCCTTCAGATTACTTAAGTTTATAGGTACAAAATTGCAGTTTGTATACTGTGTGCATACATTAAAGATGAAATGCATGAGGGAAAAGTATGAAATGGGAAAATAATAAGAAAATTAAGTATTGAAATAGCACTTTGAAATGATTGCATGATGATTGACTCATAATTGTAATAGACCAAAAAGAGAAAGACAGAACCAAAACAAATCTTTTTTTACTGTTGAACTGAGTCAGCTTGACAAGGATGTGAATTTCACTCCTCCTGTAACTTCTGTAAACAAAAATAACTCGTTCCTATCGAATAAAACGATTTTAGGAAGAATCACAAGAATTAATATGATGTAATAGATTATAACAAGGCGAAACTTATTCATCAGGCATGCAGCATCACTGATATTTAGGAATTTATTCCTTAGGGATCGGGTAGAAACCCGGAATAAATGTTCAATAAGCTCCGGCAAACTCATTAGGACGAATAATCGTGATTATGGGTGATAATAATAATAATATTTTTTATATTATTAACTCCATTTTGTTTTTTCCCTGCGTGAAACAAATTAATATTCGGAAAAATTAATTATTTGTATAATTTTCCCCTACCCTTAGCTCGACATCACTGACGGGCTAAACATTTGTCTGATCTCACGTAAAAATAAAAATTACTTTTTATGTTTTGATGTTATTTAAATGATAATAATAATAATAATAATAATAATAATAATAATAATAATAATAATAATAATAATAATAATATAAAAAATTATTTAACTGTGTTAATATCGGTAAACTTAAATGATGGATTTTTGTCTTCTGTTTTTTTTATTAAACTAAAAACAAAAAAATGTTTGTCTCATCACGATTGTATAAAGTTCAAAAATAATAATAATAATTTTTTGAGGGATCATAAAGGTGATGCTGTGAGATCAGTCATAAATTTTTAGGTCGTAAAAAAATTTAACGTTTGAATTTTTTAAAATATCGAAAAACCGGAAAAAGAAATTTAATTATATTGTTTTTAATAATTATTTCCGGTTTATTAAAAGAAAATTTCAACGGGGTGGAGGAGGAAGTTTAGTAACTTAAGATTTTTCCCCTTGACAAAAATTATAAATTTCGTTTTTATCCCTTCTGGAAATTTCTTATTTCCGTTAATAAATTATGGATAAAAATTATTATTTTTAGAATTTAACATATCAAAAAATGACGTTAAAAAAAAATGTTTTCAGTCATTTTTGAGGAACCGCCACCGCCGTTTCTTCTCCAGCATCACATTTTTTTTCAAAAAAAAAAACCACTTACTGCCCTTCAAAAAAAAAAAAAAATCAAATGAAAGAAATTGTAGAAAGATATTTTACCGAGTAACACCGATAATATTAAATAATTTAAATAGAAAAAGTCAAAAAGTCACGACCGGTATAAAATAATAATAATAATAATTGAACGTCGTAAAAGAACCTAAAACAATATGAATAATTATTATTTGGTTGACGTGAGGATGATGATTCAAGTTATGAAACCGGAAAGTGTCAGAAAACTAAACCGCGTAATATTATTCTCACCATTTCATGTGGTAAAAAAAAAAAGAAAAAAAAAAAACAAAGAAAAGCCGAAGAAGTTGAAGTTAAAGAAGATGGTAAAATGTTAAATGAGACGAGGAATAAACAAAAGAAAAAAAAAGGCGGGAAATAAACATTGGCAGAACCGCGCGTCCGAATTTAATTGTTAATTTTTTAAATTATTTTTACCACCACCGCCGCCGCCGACGCCGCCATATGGTTTTTTTTGTTTAAAATTTTCTTTTGTTTTATTACCATCCGACCAGAGTAATTTTATTATAAGAATTTTTTTTAAATGACTTGATTGTGATTTTCATTCATCAATAATATCAATCACCGACATTTTGAATGTTTTTTAAAACAAATTTTTTTTTTAAATTTTAATTTACATTCGTCATAGAGTAAGTAAACGTCAACGAATTCCGAACAAATTTGAATATTTTTAAGAGAGAAAGAGAGAAAGACAGAGAGAGAGAGAAAATTGTATTCGTTTAAATCTCTCCGGTCAATTATTACTGGTAACATCTTTTGTACAAAATTATTTGACCACAATTTGACTCTTTTTTTTTTTTTGTGGTTTTCGTTTCGTGACGGTTTGATTTGAAATTTTTTCTTTTTGACAGATTAATAAAAAGTAAAATTATTATTATTATTATTAGTTTTCGTTTTCGAACAATGCGTTTGTTGAACGCATTTTTTTAAATTTATTAATAATAATAAAAATGATTTCTTCTCTGTTTGATAATTTTTAATTAAAAAAAATTTTTTTTTTTTTTTTTACGGTTGTACAACCGGTTGTACGACGACACAACAACAAACAAACAAACAGAACAAACAAAAATTATATTTTATCAGTTAGGAAAAGTAGGAAAGAATTAAATGTTGTTAAAAAAAAAAAATGTTAAAACGATTTATTTTATTATTATTTACTACAACATTATATCATCATCATCGTTCGAAAAGTTTACGGTTTTTTACAAACCATAATAATAATAATACATAAATTAATAATTCTTAATTTTTCGCGGGGAGAGAGAGAGAGAGAAGGGGAGTTCGGAAAAGGCGTAAAAAAAAAAACAAAAAAAAACAAAAATTACGTATTTATTACGTGCGAATGAAATAGAAAAATAAATAAGTAAATAATATTCTTGTTGTTTAATAATAAAAAAAGAAAAAAAAAATTTAAAATTAATGTTTTCTGCTGTTAAAAACGTTTTCGTTTTTTTCAAAAAAAATGAGAGAGAGAGAGGGAGAGTGAGAGAGAAAGAAAAAAACGTTTTTTAAATTAATGCCAGAAGGGTTTTAAACTCGTTTGTTCTGTCGTGTAACGAAGCGGAGGAATTAAAGAAAAATTGAAAAAAAAGATGGACAACAATAGGAAAAAAAAAAATCGAAGAAAAATGTCAGATGTAACTCTCTCTCTCCCCCCCCCCTCGTATGTGTGTGTGCTCCTGTTGTTGCAGTGGGGGTAAAAAATGAAAAAATAATTTTAACACAGTAGGAGATTAATGGAATTATATAGGTGGAATTGTTAAAATACCCCGTTTGTGGGAAAATATGCTGACGTCATACAAAAAGGGGTAAATGTGGACCTCGCGTTATTTTATATATATTGAAACAATTTTATTAAATTCATCATCGAATGAGACCAACCGGTTATTTTTCCTTAAGGTTATCTATTTATTCATTCTCCCCTCACGAATTGATTTTTTTTTTTTTTTTACACCTGATTGACGAGAGAGAGAGAGAGAAAAAGGTGGAAAAATATCGATGCGCCCTTCAATTTCATCCTTACTCTATAATTAATTTTAATGCCCGTCTGTCGTTTTAATTGCCTCTCAAACCATTTAACTGTCAACGCTGTCGATGTTCATTTAATCGAATGAGTGTCTTTTCAAGCCCCCTTTTTTAATACTTCTTTTTTTTTTTTTGTTTTGTTGCTGATGTGTCGAAGAGGTGTGAGAAGAGGGGGAGAAAAAAAATCCGGGGGGCAAAAAAAAAAAGGAAGGAGGGAAAAACAAAAAAAAGGAATCAGCACACGCGTGAAATTTAACAACAATACGTTTTATATGTTTTTATTATTTGGTCAGTTGTTTGATCACGTAGCCACCTCTCTCTCTCTCACTCTCTCTTGTTTTTAATCTCTCTCTTTCTCTTTCTTTCACATTACATGTATAAAACTATATTTTTTTTTTTTTTGATTTTATTGTTTTGGCCGTTTACTCGTTATAAATTTTAATAATGGCGAACATCGTAATTTTGGTAGCAGAAAACAAAATAATCACGCTTTATATAACCGTGATATATCACGACACAAAATTATAGCAAATCTATAAATTATAGAACATAAAATATATTATCTTAAATATTTTCTGCTGATTTTAACGATTTAAAAAAAAAAAAAAAGGAATTTTTTTATTTTTTTATTGCGAAATAACGGATTTCGTCAATTTACCGACGGGAAAATCAACAAATTCGATATTATTTAAATTGTTATTATTATTTATGCGAAATGACGTCAGAAAACACATCACCCACGCACTCACGCACCCATAAAAACATTTTAAAAAAAATAAATATGCAAAATTTAAAAAAAAATGTTTTTACGAATTGATTTTCAACATTCATCTCAGCGTGATTGTCATTATTATTATTATTATTATTTTTATTATTATTACCGTCACACCAAACAACGTGACTTTTTTTAATTTTTTTTTATTTTAAAATAAATGATTAAAACCAAATTTTACAAAAAATAAATCTAATGAGCATAGTTTTTCAATAAATAAAAAAAAGATGTCGTCAAAACTAACTAAAAAACAAAAAACTTTATAAAAAACGTTAAATGAATTTATTAACCCGTGTAAAATTTATATTAATTTCAATCATTTAAAGAAAAAAAAATAGGGGGGGGATCCTAATATTCTTTTTCAACGTATATATTTCTTTATTATATATATTTACGTTAATAGAATGTAGATGAATACTCAAAAATAATAACAACAACAACAACAACGAGAAATTTCGAATATGACTACGTAATAATAATTTGAAATATTGAAAAAATTTTGTTGTTCGCATAAATTTAATGACTTAACCAACCGGACGATAGGAATCATAGTCAAAAAGCGAATCAAATCAATTTTTTTTTTTTTTTTTTTTATTCCTCTTCCGATGAAATAAAACCGGGGATCAAATGGAAAGAAGAAGAAAAAAAATTTTTTTTATTCTTCTCTTTACAAAGATTAACGACTTCGGGTTGAAATTTGTCTCCGCAAACCATCAATTTGTAAATAAGTACCGGGTTTGTTAAGCCGAGAAAATGAACAGTTAGAAAAGACGTGGAAACACGATTCTAGAGAGGTTAATACCTGGTTAGAAGAGAATGATGATGATGATGGCGGCGTAGTAACAAGTTGGGCGCCTTCGTGCAAATTATTACTTTACCACGAAATCAAAGTCGAAATAAATAAAAAAAAAAAAACTTTTGTGGATTCGATTGTAAGAAGAAAAAAAATAAAAAAATTTTTTTTTAAAAGATGTTATTTATAAGTAAAAAAAAAAAACCAAACAAATCGCCATTTTTAACTTTGTAATTAACACTTTTTTTTTGAATTTAATTTTTCGAATCGTTTTTTTTTTTTTTTCAACGGGGGATTTAAAAAGCCCGAAAAAAAGAGGAGTAGAAGGTAGAGAGAGAAAAAAAAACGTAAATCATATCTTGTCCAGAAAAAGGCAACAACAATTACAAGAATCG
>NW_002987077.1:616152-623976 GCF_000006295.1 Pediculus humanus corporis | reverse complement strand
GTAAAAGTAATTATTCGATTGTTACAAATAAATAAAAAAAAACCGCGAAAACTTTATGATTTTTATTTATTTTTGACCCTTCGACCGCCATTTTTCTTTTTTTTTGTTTACTTAATAATGATCATTATGATTTATTATTATTATAAATATGGCGGGCGTTGAAATGTTTTTACCTAAAGCATAAAGAAAAAATTTTTTTTTGTAAAACAAAAAAAAAAAAAAAATAACAAAAGATTTATTTTAATATTGTTCTTTTTTTTTTATTACTTGATGTTAACCTTTAATTTTCTTTTAAAACTTTTTTAATGACATACGACCAATTAAAATTTTATTATTATTATTATTATTATTATTATTATTATTATTTATTAAGTAATTTATTATTAACCATTAAAAAAAGGTTTATCACTTTTAAGTATTATTAATAATATTATCACTCATAATCACGACAAGTCGTCTTAATGTTTGTCTGAGCTTTTTCAACATTTATTCCAGGGTTTATGCAATCCCTAAGGAATAAATTTCTGAATATCAGTGATGCTGCTGCATACCTGATAAATAATTTTCGCCTTCTTATAACCTATGACATCACATCAATTCTTGTGATTCTTCCTGAGACCGTTTTATTCGATAGGAACGAGTTATTTCCTGCACTGCGCTCCAGTGATTGACATTTGTGGAATGGCCAGGAACAGGAAAAGTGAGATTCACAACCTTGTCGAGCTGGCTCAGGTAGACAATACAACAAAATTTGTTTTTATGTTCTTTTTTTCTCTTCTTCTCACTTTGAACTATTACTATTAAGAGTTAGTCATCACGCAATCTGACCAAAGTACTATTTCAATACTTAATTTTCCAACTATTTTCCGATTTCATACTCATGCATTTCATCTTTAATGTATGCATACAGTATACAAATTAAAATTTTGAACCTGTAAACTAAAGTAATCTGAACGCAGTTGAATTTTTTGAAATTTTAATTCAAATTAAAAGAGAATTTTACACTAAACATGTGGCAAAATATGTTATAATGAAACAAACTAACTTAAGAAAAGGGTTAAAGTAATGTACAATCAATAGATTCACACTTAAAACAGGATTACAAAGATTTTATGTTCACCTGATACAATAATTTAATTTATAACAAGTATTTTTATTAAACTACCTCTTTTTTATTTCGTGTGACAGAGGTATTTAGCTCAACTACTTATAATCAGTTCAAGAGTTAAACAATTATAAAATGGAGTCCATTGTGTCTTTTCATTGCCCACGCTTCCTTTTGTCAAAAAAAATAACCATTGTTTATTTATAATTTAAAATAGTATATATAGTTATTACTAAATAATATAAAAAACTAATTATATCACAATAAACTACATTCAATTAAACAAAACTTTTGATATATATAACTTATAACTAAATTGTTAAGTAAAATTATTATTAATATTATTATTAAGGTAATTTTTTGAGTAAAAAATTTGTAAGATTAAGTATTATTTAGGCCGTTTCTTTTGTTTTATTATTATGTTCACCATTAAACACGACAAGGCTCTTATTTGTCGGGGTTTTTAAGCATTTATCCCAGGTTTCTACCCGATTCCTTAGGGACAAATACTCGAATATCGGTGGTGCTATTTATAATATTTTCCGAAGAATGTGGGCCGTCCCACATAGTGCGATTTCCTGGATGGTTTCTTCTTTTAGGTTCTTCATAATCTTCTTTAAATTTCCTTTTATTGAATGTGGCATGGCTCCCAATGCTCCCACGATGACCGGAATCGTTTCTGTTTTTGTTCCCCACATCCTGGTTATTTCGATTTCCAAATTTCTATATTTCAGCCTTTTGTCTGCTTCTTTGGCTGTGGTGTTTTTTTCTGCCGGCACGGATACCTCAATTAACTTACACCATTTTTCCCCATTATGCCTGAGTATGATATCCGGTTTGTTAGCTGGCACAGTTCTATCAGTGTAGATTTGTTGATCATATAGAACTGTGCATGGACCTACTGTCGTAACCGGGGTTGGAATGTGGTTGTACCACTCCTTGGGTAATCCATCCATTCCATATTCTCGGCATATATTCCAGTGGAGATATTGACATATTTTATTGTGCCTTTCTAAGTATTCATGTTTTGCCAGTATCGGACAACCGGAAATTAAATCGTCGGTGGTTTCCGATTGGGATTGGCAAATTCGGCACTTGTCATCTTGGCGGACTTTGAGAATTACTTTCTCATAGTTATGGGTCCGCAATGCCTGATCTTGGGCCGCTGTAATAAACGCTTTATTATTATTATTATTATTACGTTATTACTCGTAATTTTTTTTACTTCACACGCAATTTTTTATATTTCTCTTCAACCTTTTTTATTGCCTTTTTTTTTTGAAAAAAAAAAAAAAAATAGATTTGGAAAATGTCTCACGAATACTCTTTTGCAAAAAAAAGAAAAAGAAAAACATTTATATGATTTTATCTTTTGACCTTTTCATAAGAAAACCTTTTTTATTAACCTTAACCATAAATAAAAAAGGCAAAAAAAAAAAAAAAGTTTAACCAATTGTAATGCCTAAAGAAAATTTATTTATTTTTTTTTTTTATAAAAAAAAAAAAAGAAAACTTGTTTATATTTTTTATCACGAAATTTTTTTTTTTACCGCCATACCGCCGTTACACCTCCTCCTCCCTAAAAAAAAAAAAAATTTTTTTTTTTTTTTTTCGTTTCCAATAAAGAAATATATATATTCTTTTGTTACTTATTTTTTTTTTAGAGGGAAATTGAGGGGGAGTAGGAGGGATAGGAGTAGGTTGAAAAGGAAATGCTAAAACCACTTTTGAACCCAGGCACGTGTTTTAAGAAAATTTTATTGATGAAAGTGGCAGAAAGTTAAGTTTTCTGTTTCGTCGGATAAAGTTTCAATTCCGATGAGAATAGAAAAAGAAATTTTTTTATTGGCGAGAATAAAAATAAATTTAGTAGGCAAAAATTGTGTGTGAAAATTTGAAAGTTTTTTTGTTTGTTTTATTTTTTATAGTGTCGTTTGTACGCGTTTGTTTTGTTTGTTTAAACAAAAGAAAAATCGTTGACACCGGGTATTAAAAGAAAAAAGAAATAAAACAAATTATTATCATTTTCATAATTCAAATCCTTTGAACCTGTTTTTATTATTATTATTATTCCTATTATTTTATTCATTACAAAAAAAAAAAAAAAAAAAAAAAAAAAAATTATAGCAGACGATGCTTATTATCAAACAATTAATTACAACGTTTTATTATAAACAACCTTTAAAGTAAAAAAAAAAAAAAAAAAAACCAGTTTCATAATTATATGAAACGAAAAATAAATTAACATTGGTGGCCACAACATTAAAAATTATTTCACTCTTGTTTAACGACGTACCTAAAAAAAAAAAAATTTCTATCTCTCTCTATCTCTCTCTATCTCTCTCTCTCTCTCGAACAATTGTCTGAAGGCGATCATTTATTTTATCTAGTTTATTCCAGACAAATCCATTAAATCTTATTTGTCTTTTGCCACGGTATAATTTCACATTGATTTTTTTTTCCTTTTTTTTTTTTTGTACGTCTGGAAAATCTCTTATTTTTATTTATTTATTTATTTATTAATCTTCAAACGACATTAAAAAAAAATATTATCAACGTTTCCTGGACAAACAAACAAACAAACAAACAAAAAATTAATATTTCATCGATAACAAAACCTAAATAATAATAATTTTTTTTTTTTTCGTTTTAGTTTTAACGTATAAAAAAAAAGAAAAAATGGCGAAACGTGATTTTTTTTTTCGTTTTTCTAGGGGAGCAAAAAACCTTTTGGCAAAAGAAAAAAAAAGGTTCGAACCTTATAAAAAATGTAATTCAGTTAACATATATATATATAAATATCTGTCGCGGATTAACAAGATTTGTCAGAATTTTCCAGGCTGCGACTTTATGATCTACACGAAAAGGTTAATTTAACGTTCTCGTAAAAAAAAAAAAAGGTAAGTTCAAATTTTTTTTTTTTTTTATAAAAAAAAGGTTTAAAAAGGTTTAAAAGGTTTTTTACATAGAGAGCTCAATCCCCCTTTTTATATTTTGTCCGTGTATTATCCGTGACAATTTTTTTCTTTTTTTTTTTTATTCGATTGGTTTTATATTGTAAAATTTTCTTTTTTTTTTTTTTTTTGGAAAATTGTTGCGTTATATAAAAAAAAACTTAGCGTCAAAGAAATGATAATAATAATAATAATAATAAATGATAAAGGGTACGACGGCTAAAGTGGCGTAAAACTTGAAATTTAAATAATAGGTAAAACACGAAATCCATTAAGAAAAAGCAAATCACGATAATGATAATAGCCTCGGGATAAAAAATTTATTGCATCTTCACGTATGCAACGTTATAAAAAAAAAAAAAAAAAAAAACTTCACACTGGAGAAACAGAAAAAAAAAATGGTTCCAAAAATCAATTTCACGCCTTTAAAAAATATCTAATTCCCTTTTCTTTTTTTAAATTATTTTTTTTCTTGCTTCGTATCATCATCATCATCATCATCGTCATCATCATCATCATCGTCATCGTCGTCATGGTCGTCATGGTCGTTCTTACCATTGACGTCATCTTTATCATTACAATATTTAGTTATTTATTATTATTATTTTTACTTATTGCAACTTCTTATTAAAAATTTGCCATTTGTTTTTTCTTTTTTTTTCCTTAAACAAAATGGCGAACGTAAACGCATAGAAATAACGATAATAATAATAATTTTTAAATCGTGATGGATAATTTAAAAAAAAAAAAGAAAAACAAGTCCGACGAAAAAAATTAAAACACCCATTTAATCAAATCGAAAGAGAAAGAAATAAAAAAAAAAAATGATAAGAAAATAATGAGAGAGAAAAAGAGAGAGATAGAAAAAATGTGTATATGTAACATTCAAAGTGTAAAAAAAAAAAAAAAATAATGATAATAAAAAAAAAAAAAACCTGAAACCTGAACAAAAACGAAACAAAAACATTTTGCCGGGAGTGAATCATCTATCGATTCATCATTTGCAGCTGCCTGAGTTTATTATCAAGATTTTCAATTTTTCTACGGTCCCCCTCCCCTCTTTCCCCCTTACCACGCAACGATTTGTTTCCATCCTTTTCATACGTACCTGATAAATTTAGTTAACAAGACGACGTACCTTAAAATTAAATATGATTTTTTTTTAGGCGCGTTCACGATTTTATAAAATTTTTGTTTTTTTTCTTAATACTTCGTATCGTTACACGTATGTTTTATCCTATCGCGCCTGAATTTTTCTTTTTTTTTTTTTTATGACTCGAACGAACGATGATGTAATAATAATTAGGGGGATGAAGGAGAGAGGGTAGAGAGAGAGAGTAAAAAAAAATTCGAACGTAAACCGAAAAATAAGTAAAAATAAAAAAAAAAAAACTTTTTCTTTCATGTGGGTTTAAAGTGTGAGTGAGTGTGCGTTTTAACCTTTTTTGAAGTTTTCGATAAAAATTTTTATTTTTTTTCGGTTTTTTTTCCTTTCAGGTGAGAGTGAGAGAGAGAGAGAAGAAAAAGAGAAAGAGGAAGAGAGAGAGAATTTGCAAAAAAAACATCAGCTTTTTTTACGCAGTTATGGAGAAAAAAAAAGTTTATTTTTACTCTCTCACTCTCTCTCTCCAAAAATTTTCAAAATATAAAATTTATTATTATTATTATTACTATTATTATTATTATTTCACCTTTGACGCATTTACATTTTCTATTGTTATATGCAATTTTTTTTTTTTTTTTGACAAAAACAAAACCGATAAAAGGTTTTAAATCCTTTGAGTTTTAATTTTCTTTCTTTCTTTTTTTTAATTTTTATCGGATTAAATTTTATTATACAACAATTTATTATTATTATTATTAAATCCTGGAAAATTTAAAATGCTTGTGTTTGGAAATATTCGTATTATTATTATTATTATTATTATTATTATTTTCCTTTTAAGAATTAATTAGTAATTATTACGGCTTACTTAACAAACAAGAAATAAAATTACTTACTCGATTATATATATATATAAATATTTAATTCTTTTCTTTTTTATTTTTTTATTATGTTGGCATTACCGGATTGTGATACCACGTCTAACGATTAATTAAACAAATGAAAAGGATTTTAATGAATTCCGTAAGACTCGGGTAATTTTACACCGAAATAATTACGATTTTTTTTTTTTGCGACGTAACAAACGACAAACGAATTCGTTTTATTATCGTAATAACAATTCGACAAACAACAAATTTTTGTTAATTTTCTTAGGGTTCACTTCGACCGATTCTTTGCACTCTAAAAGTAGGGATAATAATAATAATTTTCACCTTTTTTAAGTGAAAACAAGATTTTTTTTTTTTTCGTACTGGAAATTTTTTTTTCTTATCCAGTGTAAAAGATAATTTAAAGGCGCGCCTTCGAGCGCGGCATATTCATTCATTTTTCTATTTTTTTAGGCGAAATAATTTTCGATAGCCTAAAACTCAAGTCAAATTTACCGATTTATTGTTTATAAAAAAAAAAATTTAAACGTCAGCTTTTAAAATTTTAACGGTAGATAATTTATTTTTATCAAAAAAAATCCATCATCAATCACGACGAATGCAGTAAATTTTAAAATTTTTTTCGATTTAATTTTCGAAAATGAAAAATTTACTGTTTTATTATAAAAAAATTATTATTATCTTTATTTCGAAGTTGCAAAAAGGTTTTGTTGCAACGAAAAAAAAAACTTAAAAAAAAAAATGGCGACGGCGATGAATTTTTTACGATTTACAAACACGAATTGCAAAAAAAAAAAATTTTTTTTAATTTTATTTTTATTTGATAATTTTAAACGTGTCATTAGACAGCGTGTGTGTTTGTGCATGTATATATATTATTAAATTGTTATTTAATTCACGTTTTTAAAAAATTACAAGTTCAAACATTCACAGTATTATTTTTTAATTTTAGTTTTTTTTTTTTTTTAAATAAAAACTAAGTTAAGGTTGTCTTTATGTTTTAATGACGTAATCCGGTAACATTTGGTCATTTGACGTCATACTACTCCTCCTTTCATCCGACATTTTGTTATTAAGGTACAATTTGTTTTGTGTAATTAATTAAATTCGTTTGAAATAATTATTTCTTAATGTTTTATTATTATTATTATTATTATTATTATTATTATTATTATTATTATTATTATTATTATTATTATTATTATTAACTTTTTAAGCGTTTCTTTTACAGCATTATTTATTCATTTAAACGTAAACAAAAAAAATGGCGGCATTATTATGAAAACGTAAACAATTCCACCAGTCGACGGCCATGTTTGTTTTTCCTATGGTGACGTTTTAATATGCGCATAAGGTAATTTGTGGAAAATGACAGTAAAATAGGAGAAGAGTGCGCGAGTGTGCAACGGTTGACACACGTTTACATCATGTCAACTTATTTAATTAATTTTAATAGTTTTATTTATTAATTTTAGTTATAAATTATATATTAAAAGTTTTGTGATTTAGTGTAGTTTATTGTGATATAATTAGTTTTTTTTATTATGTAAGTGATAATTATATTAAGTATAAATTTACAAATAGTGTACGGTTTCATGTGACAAATGGAAGCGTGGGCAATAAAAAACCTCAGAAGATTGCTTAATACATGTAATTATTATGGGTAAGTACCTCATTTTAATATTTTAATTTCATTTGCAAAAACGTTTGGCTAACAAACAAATGAAGCAAATACCCAACAAACAGTTTTCAAATTCTGCATTTATTTGG
>NW_002987077.1:613838-615672 GCF_000006295.1 Pediculus humanus corporis | reverse complement strand
GTGTATGGAATATTGGTGGAATTGGTCATAGTGTAAAGACTCCATTTAATAATTTTACACTTATTGAGCTGATTTTAGTGGTTAAACTAAATACCTCAGTCATAAACTAATTAAAAATAGAGTCACACTAAATGAAAACAGAGGTAGTTCAATAAAACTACTTATTGTTATAATTTATTCATTGTATCAGGTGGACATCAAATCATTTGTATCTTTAAGTGTGAATCCAGTAATTGTATGTTATTTTAACCCTTTTGTTAAGTTGGTTTGTTTAATTATAACATATATTGCCATATATTTAGTGTAAAATTCTCTTTTAATTTGAATTAACATTAAAAAAGTACAAATGCCTTCAGATTACTTAAGTTTACAGGTACAAAATTGTATAATGTGTATACTGTGTTGTGATTTGTATACTATAATTGTATAGGTATATTGTGTTGTGATTTGTATACTGTAAGTGTATAGGTATACTGTGCATACATTAAGGTTTGAATGCATGTTAGAAAAGTATGAAAGGGGATATAGGTAAAAAATTAGGTATAGAAATAGTACTTTGGAAGATTGCAGGATGATTGACTTATGATTGTGATGGGCTAAAAAGAGAACCAGAGAAAGAAAGAGCCATAACATGTGAATTTCTCTCCTCCTGTAATTTCTGTAAACTATAATAACTCGTTCTTATCGAATAAGACGGTCTCAGGAAGAATCACAAAAATTGTTGTGATGCTGTTTAGGTTATAATAGACAATGACCTACTCAAAGACGTAGCATCACTGATATTTAGGATTTTATTCCTTAGGGATTGGGTAGAAACCTGGAATAAATGTTGAATAAGCACAGACAAACATTAAGACTAATTGTTGTAATTACGAACGAAAATAATAATAATAATAAAATTTATAATAAAAAATAAAATAATTTTTTACTCCATGAAATAAATAAATTAGTTCAATTTCGTTTTAATTCATTTATATTATTGCATTGAAAGTTTTTCAATGAGTTATTTTCTAAAACTTATTATTATTATTATTATCTTTGTTTTTTTTTTCCTTTCGATTTTCTTATTTGGATTTTTATTAAAAAATTTAATTGCTTAAAAACTTTACCACAGAATTCAATTCAAATTCAATTTAGAAAAAAAAAGAGAGAAATTTTTTATTATTTAACGCTTATTCATAACTTAATCAATAGATTGATTTTGTTAATTAAAAAAAACCATTGTCTTAGTAATAATAATAATAATAATAATTATTATTATTATTATTATTTCACACCTGGCAATTTTATTTTAGACTCCCTTCGCCCTTCATTCCTTTCGCTCTGTTCAATTTTTCAAATTTATTATTAATATTATTATTTTTTTTTTTTTTCATTGAATTATTACTATTGTTTAGAGAAAAAGTTTTTCTTTTGGTATAATTTTTTTTTTTTTACTTATTTTATTACGTAATATTTTTTTTTTATCAATTCGATTGATTGATATGCGGGCGCTGATACATCGATAATGATAATTAAATTTTTGTTTATCGAATAATAAAAAGGATTTGGTAAATTCAATTTTTCTTTTTTTTAATTAAATGAAAATGAACGTGTTCGGTATGAATGGATAAAAAACAAATAAACGTGGCACTAAAGTACAATTTAACGTTATTATTGACACGTTAGGCTAATAAATACGATAGTAAATAAACCGGATGTAAACATATTGAAGGTCACATTTAAAAAAAAAAAAAAAATGCGACGTTACATATTTAATTTTTCTCACCTATTATTATTATTATTATTATTATTATTATTATTATTATTATTATTATTATTATTATTATTATTA
>NW_002987077.1:579736-613296 GCF_000006295.1 Pediculus humanus corporis | reverse complement strand
TAAAAAACGGTTAACATCTTAATTAGCTTGAATTTTTTTTTTTCTTAACCAATATTTTACGATAAATATATATATATACATATGACGCATGCATTCATAACAATTTAAATTTTATTATTTAAATTTAATTTACGACGATTTTTATTATTATTATTAATATTAATATTATCATTAATATTATTCGTATGTTTTTTACATTTGCCAAAGGTGTATAATTATCATTATTATTATTATTATATCGTCTTTTACATTTAAAAAAAAAAAAAAATTTATTGAATTAAATGGTTTAAAAATTATATGCTAACGACGTGCATTTATAATAATAATAATAAAAAACAAAACGAGAGCATAAATTAATTAATTATTTATTTATTTATTTATTTTATGTTTAATAAATAAAAAAATTTAAATAATTTATTTTCGCGCCATCATAACTTCGGGTTATGAAAACTCGATAGAAAAACGATTTTAAATACGAATCCTTTATTTACGCAATTACGCAGCGCATTGTATGCATATCGATTATTAAAGTATTTAAATAAATTTTTGACGTTTTTTTTTTGTTAATAAGATTATTATTATTATTATCATTATTATTATTTTTGTTTTTAAAGAAAAAAATTCGTCCGACATTTTTTTTTATAACGAGATTCTTATTAAGCAGGTGTACAAAAGAAATTTTTTTTTTGACAGACTAGACTGGTTACGTCGTAAAAAAAAAATTTTTTTTTGTTTTCATTTTATTTGCGAGATGTATTAAAATAATTAACGACCGTTTTTAATAACGTAAATTATGACGTGGAAGAAGAAAGAGCCAAAAAAAAATAATAATAACATCAGGTAGTTTTTAAGATTTTCACATCTGGACGATTGGTACCCACATCACGTCGATAAAAACGGTAGCTTTTTAAAAAAATCTGAAAAGTTTTTTTTACAAAAAATGAAGAAAGAAAGTCTGACGATAATAATAATAATAGTAAAATTTTAATTTGTCTTCTGCTTTTATCTAAACAGACAAATATTTCGTTCGTTCGATGGATCTCCGTTTTTTTCGTCAATTAAATCGTCCATTAATAGTTTTTTAAACATTAATTATTTCATTTGAGTAAATTATTAAGTGATAAAAAAAAAAAAAACGTGGAAGGAGATGACGCGCGTATCACTGACTGTAATTTTTTAATTACAATAAGAAATATGTGATCGTATTTTAAATGAAAATTACTGCCATTACAATTATTAAACAACAACAACTAAATAAAAACGTGTGTGTTTTAAATTACGATCGTTACAATTTATTAATATTATTATTATTATTATTATTATTATTATTATTATTATTATTATTATTATTATTAATAATAACAAATTTTCATTTTGATAAAAAATAAAAAACAAAACAAAACGATAAATCATGTATTTATTAATCATTATTTTTTAAATTGTTTTTTTTTTATTAAATAATAACTATTGTTGACGTATTTCCGTTATTTTTTTTATTGGATTTTAATACGCGAAAATTATTATTATTATTATTATTATTATTATTATTATTATTATTATTATTATTATTAATATTTTCATTTCTTAAAGTCACGACATAATTTTGTTTAAATTGTTGAATTAATAATCAACATTTTAAAAAAAATGAAAAAAAAATATTTAGAAAATATTTAATTTTTCGGAGAAAAATAACGATGATAATGATAATGATAATGATGATAATAATAATTTGAAAAGTCGGAAAATGAAAAAAAAAAAAAAAGAAAAATATTCGAAGGCAACAAAAAAAAAAAATATTCGGAAGGTTAAAAACTCGATCTCATCATCATGAAAATTATTTTATTTAGTGGCACGTCATGAAAGTTGAAAATCCTCGTTTGTTCTTATAAAATCCTGTTTTTTTTTTTTTATATAAATCGTGTTATTGTATTAAAATGTAAATTTTCGGCGAAAAACAAAAAAAAAAAATAACCTTTAATGAATAACGTATTAGAAACAAACAGGAAACAAACGCCTGAAACAGAAAAACAATGGATATCGGGTCTCGACTTGTGATGCCTGCCGCCGCCGCCTTTAACAACCCCGCTAACCGCAATTGTCCGTTCGTAACCGCTACTCTTTATCATTATTATTATTTCCACAATATATATATATATTTTTATTCCATTGTTTAAAGAAAGAAAAACAAAAAAAAACCGACAAACTCGATTATTTCAGTATCATTTACACTTTTAAACACACGCACGCATACACGCACGCACACACACACACGTACAAATTCACGAAACATATATATAATAAACAACATAAAAAAAACCGCCCATTTTTCCGCATGAGACGTTAACATGATTGACTGAAAACTTTTTTTTTTTTTTTTTTGACGTGGAAGAAGAAAAAAAATAACGTGGAAAAATTTTTTAAATATATATGTATATATGTATAAAAATTATTATTATTATTATTATTATTAGTATTTAAAAAAAATTTTTTTTTTTTCGTCTTAATAAAATGATATCGTTACGTTGAAAATATTAACATGACTACAATTTGTAGTTTTAAATTATAGTTGTATGTTGTTGTTTGTTGTTGTTGTTTTTGTTTGTTGCTTTATTATTATTATTATTATTATTATTATTATTATTATTATTATTATTATCTATAAAATATTTTTTTCTTTTCGTTTAAAACATGTGATTAATTAAAATTTTTTTTTTTTTGGCTAATGAGATTTTCTTCTTTTTTTTTTTTTTATGTAAATCAACTTAATAAAAATTATTATTATTATTATTATTATTATTATTATTAAATTAATAACGCTTACTTATTTATTATTATTAATATTTTTTTTTTCATAAATCATATTAAATATTATTATTATTATTAAAACTTGATAATTTATTATTATTTAAAATTCGTGAATTAATTGAACCGAAAAAAAAAATAATAAGTAGAATATTCATGCATATTTCGTCGTGGTTCCAGACTTTTAAAACAAAAAATAAAAAAATATGGCGTTAATTTAAATTTCACATGTAAATAATAATAATAATAATTTGCAGTTTTGACAGGTATTCGGTACTTAAATCATATTTTAGGTTTTTTTTTTAAATATTGTAATTAAAATAATAATGAATTTATTAATTCGAAATTTTCTTTCATTTCCTTCGGGGAAATTCGAACCGGAAAGAAAAAAAAAAAACCTTCGAACGACAGAATTGGAATTTAAAATCCGTTCGTATTACGTCATCACGTACCGAACGTTGAAAAAAAAAAATTTTCCAGTAAGCGTGCTACAATTCACTACAAATCATTACGATTAATTTTATATATATATTTAAATTAAGTAAATTTATTTTTATCACTACAAATTTTTATATTGCATATAGCGTCGTAGTGAGTCCCCCCCTCTCTCTCTCTCTTTCTCTCTCTTTTACTCTCTCTTTCTCTTTATAAACCCTTTTACGTTATTTAATAATTTGATTATAATAACGAGTCGTCGTAGTCTTCGTCACCCTTCGGACATGTTTATTTAAATAAGTGATAAAAGGTTGTGTGATTAGAAAAAAGGGTTAATTTACGCTTTGAGCGTTAAATAACAATTTTATCTATAAATTTATAGCTCGAAAAACTAATTTACTATAACCTTTGACAAAAAAAAAAAAATTTTATCTCTTTAAAACGATAGAAACTAAAAAAAAATTTTTAATTCATTTATTTAAAAAATTCGCGCTATAAAATGAATAATTTTTTTTTTTTATAGTTTTATTTTAACAACTTTTTATAGTAATAAAATTAGCGGTTGAACTTTTTTTTTTTTTTTAGTTTTTCTCAAGAGTAAAACGCTATAAAAAAAAATTTCTCTATTTTTTTTTTTTCTTAAAATATATATTTTCTCAGACGTGATAAAAAAAAAAAAAAAAAAATTGTACAACCAGGGATTCAACAACAGCATTAAAACATCTACTATTGTTATTATTATTATTATTATTATTCACATCGCACTACAAAATATTATAAATGACATGTAACTACTATAAAAATAAAAATAAATAAATATATATTTTAAACATGTCGGAAGATGATGATGTTTACGCCGTCTATAAAAATCAATAATTCGTTTAAAAAAAATTATTTGACGTAAATTCGATTGGAAAAGGCAGAAAAACTGGGCTTAATTGTGGGGAGGAAGAGTGGGAAGGGGGGCGGGGGTAGAGCGTGAGGGAAAAAGGGTAAAACTAAAAAACTACACACGTTTCCTACATTTTCTATCGCGTTCAGGTATTTTCGGCGGCATTCGAAAAAAAAAAAAAAACTAATAATAATTGTGAGAGTAAATTAATACATTTCAAATGTTTCTTGTTGAAATAAAGGATTCTCTCTCTCTCTCTCTCTCCCTCTCTTTCTTTCTCTCTCACACTCACCATTTTAACTTTAGACATAAGGTTCGCTCACGGCATGGATTCAACACTTTAAGTCACGTTTTTGTACTGATGGAATCGTACAAAGGAATGAACAAAAAAAAATATATATATATATATATGTACATTATCATCATTATCATCATCATCATCATCGTTATTGAATGCAAAGGGTCGGTTTTTTGACCTTTTTTTTTTCTTATTACGTATGTAAAATCAGACGAATGTTGTTTATGCGTGCGCGTGCTTGAGTGTGTGTGCGTATAAGGTTACTACGAATAAATTTCGATTGATTGAAACACTGTTTGTTTGAAAAAAATTTTTTTTTTTTTTTTTTTGGAATTTGTGAATTGATCGTTTAAGAAAACGTAACTGAAATGACGTCATTTCGAAATAATTAACGTGTCAGGTGATTGACCTTTTGACTTTTTTTTTTTTTTACATTCACTTACGTCATAAAATGTTAATTTAATTAAATTGATTTCATTCGATGGCAAAAAAAAAAAAACGTAAATTTTTTTGAATCCCCTCCGTCATTTTCGATTTTATTAAGATTCGAATTGAAAAAAGGGAAAAATTTCAAATAAAGGTAATGGGGAAAAAGAAATAAGTGAGGAGTAAGAGGAGGAGGATGGAGAGGGAAGAGGAGGGGGGAGGATTCACTTGTAGTAATGAAATCAAAAGAAAAAGAAAAAGAAGAAAAAAAATGGATGGAAAAGTAGATGCGGAAAATGCACGACATGTCGTTGAATCTCAAAAAAAAAAAAAAAAAAAATCAATTTGAACTTCTTCCCATGGCTTTCGATGGCGTACTCGTTTTGAATTTATATTTTTCACCACCCCGATTTAATTTTGGTAAAATCTACGCATTCTCTTTCCCCCTTCTCTCCTCCCCCCTCCGCCCTTTTCCCCTGCTTCCCCCTTCTCCCCGAGAAATTTTGAGCGCCCCAAAGGGAACGAAACCACAAATTACACGCGATTTGAGCCCCTTTAATTGCCATATTTTTTCCAAAAAAAAAAATTTTCCCCCTTTTTTTTCTTCTTCGTCTTTTCTTTTAAATAATTTAAAGCGTTTCAATTATCATTATTATTTTTTTTTCTTCTCCTTCCCCTTCTTCTTCCCCCGAAAAAAAATCGATAAATCAATAAAATTTTTCACTTCCAAAAATGATTAGAAAATTAATAAAAAAAAAAAAAATCGATTAGTGAATTTTTCGGAAGATGAAAGACAATCAAAAAAAAAAAAACTTGAATTTCAGGTAAATAACTAAAAGTAATAAATAAAACCCGAAAACTAAAACTAAAACTAAAACTAAAACTAATTAACAGGTACGAAAATCAAAAAAAAATTATTTAACGCTATAAAATTATAGCAGATTTTTTTTATAAACAAAAATTTTGCAATAAGTTAAATATAGCGCTCCCTTTTTCTTTAATCAAATTTACTCGATATTTGCGCTCTCTTCTATAACTTTTTTTTAGGCTAATACGCTATACAATACTTAAGAGATTTATAGCGCTATAGCTCGCGTACGGACGTTAAATTAAAAAATCACTTTAAAAAGATTGATAAATAAATAAATGAAACATATGCGAAATCGATTAAGTAATTTTAATAATTTAATCGTACCTTTTTCTCTTCGAAATGTGTTCGCGAATCCGCGAATTCGCGCGAAGTGTGCGTGCCACTAGATAAACATGATAAATCGTGCATCCACATATTAATCATCAATTAAATTTCAGACGGTTTTGTTTTGTTTTCCGTCTTCTTTTTCGTTCTTGTTTGTTTTCTAAACTTTTCAATTTAAACATTTTTCAAATCGTCATTTTTTAATTTAAAATCTGAAAAAAAATTTTGCAAAATTTGTTTGTGTGTGTGCGTCAACGAGTAAAATTATAAATATTCCGACAGATTTATAAATTCGACAGGAAGTGAGGGGGGGGCGGAAAGAATTTTTGTTTATTAAAAATTTTTTCGTATAGATACAATAGTTGGCAACACTGACGATCGGTTTGTTTAAAATCTAATCGAAAAAAAAAACAATATTTTCTACGACTGATTCAATCGTGAGAGAGACAGAGAGAGGGGGGGAGAGAGTGAGTATATATATGTTTTAAAAAAATTTTACGAGTGTTAAGGTATTAAGTGACCGGTGAGGGGTTGATACCTGTATAATAGGTATGCAATCAACCCCCCGTTGATAAAGATTTGATCTAAACGAGTTTTTTTTTTTTTTTTTTACAATTTAAAATCACATAAGAAAACGTGTAAAACTTATCTCTAAAAATGATATCGATTTATAAAATTTCTCATCGTTTACTGCCACGTTACATATAACTAATGCCACTTTATAATTTTTTGATTCTTTCTCTCTCTCTCTCTCTCTCTTTTTATTTTTCTACCAACATATCCAGTCACGTTAAGAAAAAAATTTTTTTTCGTTTCTGACAATCGACGAATCTGATATTTTTAACAAGTTTATTGTTAAAAAAAAAAATTTTATGGCGAAAATAACAGTAAATGTAAAAGGAAACTTTTTTTTTTAACAAAAGAATTTAACGAAATTTAATAAATATTCGTTTTTTTTGACGTTTATTTATTTTTTAGATGATGATGATGATGACCCGAGTTAAAAACGTGTCAGTAGAAACAACAAAAATTTTCATCGAATGAAAGATAAAAAAAAAAAAAAAACGTTTTGGCAAAATTTCCACGAGTGGTCTTTTCCGTTTTTTTTTTTTTTTTTCAAGTTAAAAAATTTTTATTTATTTGGCAACAACCGATTGTCGTTTATCAACAAAACGTATTGCGGTCAATATTTTATGCAATAAAAAACAAGAAGGAGGGCAGGAGAGGGTAGGGGGAGGGAAGAAAAGAAAAAAAATTTTGGAGAGGAAGGGAGGACCTTAAATTGTCATGAGGAAATTTTTCTTATTTTTTTTTTTCAAAAAATTTTCCTTTTTCTCTTCAATCGTAATTTTTTCGTCCGATTTTTTTAAAAAAATACTTTATATGATTATTATTATTATTATTATTAACAATTAATAATTTATTTAAATTTTTAATTAGTTTATTTATTTACTAAAAAAAAGATACTGTAAGTTAAACACGGATGTCTATTTGAGACGTTGCAAAAGGGGGGAATGCAAAAAAGAAGTATTCGAATTTTTGTAGCAGAAGACGATTTAACGAATGAAAACAAATGACGCGAAGAAAAAAACAAAAAAACGGGAAAAAATTTTTTTATGTAGCCTTATGTCGTGTAATTAACGAATTTAATTTTTTATATATTAACAACAAAAAATCAAAAAAAAACTTTTCTTTTCGGTTATAATTACATTTAAAAACCGTCGTCGTATTATTAAAAATTCATTCAAAAAATTTTACCGTTTATTTTTCCCCGACAACTTCTCCCTTTTTTTTTGTAAAGGGTGGGGAGGAAGGGGGAGCTTCCGGAACAGCAGAAGAAAAATAAAAAGAAGATTAAAAACTAAATGGTGAGGAAGGAAAAAAGAAAGAAAGAAAGAAAGGTTTCGGTTGAAAATTTTCAAAATTAATTTTAACTAAAAATTTTTTATTATTTCAGGGTGATGGGGAGGAAGGGAGGGGGTGCGAGGAGTGGGGGCGAGGGTGAGAGAGATGAGGGGACGAGGGGGGTAATGACAAAAGTTTTAAATAATTTTATAATTTTTTTTTTTTTTAATTTATATGACAAAAAAACAAAAAAAAAAAAAAAAAGAATTTCCTGTCGTCGACGTCAGCGTTTACAAGATTGCTGTTGTTGTTTTTGTTGTTATGTTGTTGTTGTTGCTGTTGTTCTGTTGTTTGTCTTTTAACAATCAAAAGAGAATTTAACGTGTCATCAAAAAAATTACTTTTGATTAAACCGGATGAATTATTAAAAAATTAAATTTTTTTATGTATATTTCAAAAGAAAAAAAAAAAATTAGAAGTAATAAAAAGTAATAATAGGTAGTAGTTAATGTTGTTGTTTGCTTGTTTGTTAGTTTGTTTGTTAGTTGTTGTACTACGACAACAGACAGTTTTGATTGATAATTTTAATTTACTTTACGTTACGCCGAATTATGTTTAACGATCCATCATTAAAATTTTTTTTTTTGCAAAGAACGAAAAGGAAAGTTAAAAGAAATGATACAGAAAAAAAATTACAATTAATTGTTTTTCTCCAGGAACTTGAGTTACGGATCGGACTCCAGGAACATAAACCAAAAAAAAAAAAAAAAAATTTACCCGTTCGGAAATCCCGATCGAAACAAACAAACTATTCTTGCTTTTATAAAGAAAAATCATTTTGGAAAATTTTTTCAAAAAATAAATCCCAGTTTTAAAACCATTCAAAAACTGGAGAATAAAATTAATAATAATAATAATAATAATAATAATTTTTTCATTAGAAAAAGTTTACGCTTAAACATCATTTCCGGTTCTTTTACCATATCAATTATTTTTCAATGTGTAAATATTTAAAAAAAAAAAAAAAAAAAAACTTATTCGAATGAGTTTTATTAAATTTAACTAACAATAACAACAACAACAACCTCCTCCTCCTCCTCCTCAATTAAAAAGTCTAAAACTTTTCAATATTGATTTAACAAACCTTAAACGATACAACGATAGCAGAAGAAACAACAACAACAACAGCAGTAGAAAAAAAAATGAAAACGAGAGAATTGTAAACATCCTTCAGTTAATTTTTTTTATTTTACTTTATTTTAATTTTCTATACAGTTTATTTAAATTTATTTATATCAAAAAGAAAAAAAAAAGTGGTTTTAGAAACTTGTTTTTGTTTATTTTTATTTTATTTAAAAAAGAAAAGTTTATTATAATAAATAGTAAAACGTCAAAAAAACGTGGTTCGATAATAAGAATTAAGATGAATTACAAACACACACGCGCGCGTGCGCCCGCGCCCCCTCCCCCCGCGCACACACACACAAACTCGGATCAAAAAAAAATATTAAAAAAATTTTTTTTTTTTTTACCGCAAAATTTAACAAGTTTTAACAACGAAATAAAAAAAAAAAAACGCGTAGGAAGAAAGTAAAAATTATACGAATTTAAAAATAAATTTTTTTTTTTTTTTTAAAAAGAACGCCATCGTCAATAATAGTAATAATAATAATAATCCGCCAAAGGGATTAAACGGTCGTCGCGAACGTGACAGAATGATAAGTTGTTCATCTCTCGGACACGACACAAGTCTATGGAGAAAAAAAAAAAAAGAGAAAAACTTTCGACGAAAAAAAATTTTTTTTTTTTTTTTCTAAAGATTGATTAATGATTATTTTAAATAAAAGATTTGACGACGTGGCAGGAGTCGTCAGCCTGTGCAACGATTTACTTCCTTTTATTTATTCTATTCGGACAAATTGTTAATTAAATAATAATAATAATAATAATAAATTAATTTATTATTTACACGTTTCGAAACGATTCAATTCAAAAAAAAAAACAAAAATTTTTTTTTTTACTTTCGTCAAACTATTAAATTGTCATTATTATTATTATTATCGATAAATAAAATTTTGTTCCAGTGATACGACTGGAATTTGGAATAAGGTAAAAAATAAAAGATGATGTGGAAATCAAACAAACGATGATGATGATGACGACAACAACAACAGCAAAAAATAAAATAAAATAAATTCTATAAAACAAACAAACGATAAAAATGACACGCTGGATGTTTGGGGGAGGGAGAGGGAAGGGAAATGGGGGAGGGGAGGGGAGGGGATTTTTTTTATTATCAGTAGCGTTTATTGACTCGATGATTTTTATTTTATTTTAACAACACGACCAATCATTCGATTTGTTTCGTTTAAACATTCTCTATAAAAAAAAAAAAAAAAAAATCTCTAATCCACTTCGAAAAGAGATTTTTTTTTTCGTAGTAGGTAAAATAATCGTTACGACGAGAATTAAAAAAAAAAAGAAAAAAAGTTTGCTCCGTGCGAAAAGTGTGGATTTTGTGTGCTGTTTCTCTTCTTTTTTTTTGCATCCCTTTTTTTTAATCCCTTTTAATTTCTTTTTTATTTAAACACTTTTTTTTCTTTTACTTATTCCTTATTTTTAATCATGAAAATTGTTTCAGGTGTTTTTTTTTTTATTTTTCAAATGATGTGGTAAAAAAAAGTGGTGGATTCAGGAGCGGAAAAGGGATATTTTTTTGTTTTCTTTCATGTTAAATTGAGCTCGACATTTTATTTTTTGTTTGTCAGCATCTTTTTTGTTTGTAAAAAAAAAAAGTATTTCAAAAGATATTATTATCTTTTCAAAACTTTTTAAATCAATTCGTTTCGTTCGATAGATGAGGGGGAATCGTGGGGGATCTCATTTGAAAAATCAAGGTAATAATGATATTAAAAAGAAAGTGAAAATAGTAAGGAATGAAGAGGCGAAAGAGAGAGAAAGAGATAGAGAGAGTAAATAAAAATTTTAGAAAAAGATTAACGACCCCCACGCAAAAAAAAAAAAAAAAATTATTTTTATGCGTTTTTGTCGACATTTTTGGGAAATGATATAAACACGAAGATATGAATTTTTGTTTTTACCACCCTCGATGAGGACATTTAGGAAAAAAAAAAAAACGGTTGTCGTTTAAGGTGCGACAGAAATCCCATAATTGTTGTTTCCTGTCAAATTTTTACGATTAAATTAAAAGATACGTCAAACAAGTGTCTCTCTAATTCTTTTTTCGGATTTATTGTTATACGATTCAGGTTTAAATTCAGGCATTCATTCGACTCACATTCTTTCGATTACTTTTTTTTTTCTTATCCTTGCGGCATCATCAGAATGTGGTTTTTAATCGTCGTCGTACAATCGAAAAGAAAAAAAAAAAACATCCCTTTTTGGTTATAGTAACCCTTTTATGTCTTCGCCTAATCAATCGCGTAACGCCCTTCCCCATTTACCCTATTGTTCAACCACCACCACCACCACCCACCCTAAGACAAATTTACTCACACAATTTGGCCTACCGATTTTTTTATTTTCAAAGAAAAATTATTCGGGTACGCTTTGCGGGTTGTTTCTTTGTTTTTTTCCCCCTCTTCTTCTTCTTTTATATGACGTCATTTTTTCTTTCTTTTTTTTTTTATTTCCAACATTTTAAAAATCGTCGTATCGTTGCAAAGCAGACGAAGTGTAAAAAAAAAAAAAGAAAAAGGGTGAAACGATGTAATTAAACTTTTTAACAATTTGGAGAAAAGAAATAATATAAACAGTCGTTGTTGAAAAGAAAGAAAAAAAGGGAGAGAGAGGGGGGGGTGGAAAGGGTAAAAAAAAAATGGCGAAAAGAAAATTGTCCGCGCCATGTGGCGCTTAAATAAAAAATAAATTAAAAAAAAAAGGAAGAAAAGGAAGAAAAAAAAAACAAATAATTAAAATAGAAAAAATTACTAAAAAAAAAATTTTTTTTTTTTACGTAATTTGAACAGGTTGAAAATAAATAAAAAAATATAATAATAATAATAATAATAATAATAATAATAATAATAATAATAATAATAATAATAATAATAATAATAATAATAAGTGAGTTAATAAATAAATAAATAAATAAAATTATTAAAGTGCACGAACTTTTTTTTTTTTTTTTTTTTTTTTTAAAGCGCCGGATTTAAATTAAAAAAAAAAAAAACTAATAAATGAAGTTATTATTATTATTAAGACGCGAAAACTTTTTTTTTTTATTAAAAAAAAATATGTCGGACTAAAACTTTTGTTTTGTTTATTAATTATGTAAATAAATAATAATAATAATAATAATAAAAGTTAATAACAATGACAAAAAAAAATTATTTATTAAATTCATTATTTACGAAAGTTTTTTTTTTTTTTTCTATAAGACATATATACAGAAAAAAAAATACGCGAGGTTGAAGTGGCACCAGATTGAAAAAATAAAAAAAAAAATAAAAAAAATTTTTTTTCGTGGAAGAAGAAATGAAGGAGAGGGGAAAAATAATACCCGATTGTTTGTATCGAAATTTTTTATGGATAAAAAAAGAAAAATTTAATTTTGCGTTAGGGTAGATGCACACGACGACGACGACGACGACGATCATGATGATGATGATGATGATGATGATTATTTAAAAAAAAGGTTTTAAAAAAAAAAAAAAAAAATTGGGTTTACTATAAATAAATTGACAAAAGGTTACCTGGAGTTTTTTTTATATTTTTTTCTCATGCAGAGAAGTAAATAAAAATCTTTAAAAAGAAGAAACCAATAATAAAAGAATAAAATAAAAGAAAGAGAGAGAGATGGGGGAGGGGAAGGGGGAGAGAGAAAGAAAAGAATTTATAAGGGTAATTTAACCATACAAAAAAAAAAAAAAATCGTCCTCGTCCATCCATTGAATGAGAAGGGAGGGAAAAAAAGAGAGAGAGAGACAAAAAACCTTTTGCTACCTTTTTTATAATCGAACAAACATGTCAATCAAAAATTTTTTTTTTTTCACAGAGTATCCATAGAGTAAGAAAATTAAATTTTGAAAAAAAAAAAAATTTAAATATTACTCAACTTTTTTTTTTATCCTTTAAGAATTTTTTTTTTTTAATTAAACTTCGACCTTTGACATTTACTCTTTAACTCTCATTAAACGTAACTAACATTTTAATCTAACGAATAATTTTTTTTTTTTTTTTTAATTTCCGATAAATCTTAAACTCTGGAGACTGGAAAACAAAAACAAAAAAACTTTCTGCTAATTATTATCTTTCTTCTTAACCTTTTAAACTCGTCGTGAACCTTTTTAAACTATTATTATTATTATTATTATCTATTAAAAACCTTTTCGAAATTTTTCATAAAAGAATTAATAAAATAAATAAATAAATATTTTTAATAATAATAATAATATTTTTCCAGTTGTTGTTGTTGTTTTTTTTTCTCGATCTCTTTTTCACTCTCCCCTCCCCTTTCTTCCCTCCCTCCCCAAAAAAATACTTTCAATGATTATTTTCATTTAAAAAAAAAAAAATATCGATGATAACAATGAAAGATTATTATTATTATTATCATTATTTATTGTGTGAAATTTAACAAATAATTTGTCATTGTTAAGAGGATTATTATTATTATTATCATTATTATTATTATTTATTTACTTATTTAAAAAAAAAAAAAAAATGGATGGAGTTTTTTTTTTTTTTTTTGTTATTAAATATTAATAAAAATATAAAATGGAGGTGAAGAAGAAAAGATGAAGGAGATTTGGGGAAGGGAGATTAGGGGAGGTTTGGGAAAGCTTAGGGGAGGTTTGGGGAAGCTTAGGGGGAGGGGGTGGGAGGTGAGGTGAGGGTTTAAAAGTTTAACTATAAATAAAATCCGGTGTGACTTTTTTTTTTTTTTTAGTCTATAAAAATTATCTTTTATTCAAACTTTTTTTTTTTTTAATGTTATATCAATAATTTAAATAGATTTTTTTTTTTTTAGTTTTACTTCTTTGTTTTATCAGTTAAAAATCTCATTTAAGATTTAAAAAAAAAAAAATTTTATTATAGTAATTTTTTATTTAAAAAAAAATAAAATTATTATAGGGCTATAATCGAAAACTTTTCCATAAAAAAAATTTTTTTTTTTTGAATATTTTTTTTTATCTGAAAACGAACTAGTTATATATATATATATATATATATATATATATATATATTATCAGAAAAAATAAAACTTTATTTCTTATATAAGGGACTAATATATTATAGCGCTATAAGTAATGGTATTTTTTTTCAAATTATAGATTGAATTGCTATAAAAAATTATTTTAGAACAATCTGCCAAAAAAATAAAAAGAAATTTTTTTTTTTCAAGTTTAAATATTTTTATTAAATGTTTATTATTCGTTTATAGTAAGTCGTAGTCTATAAAAAAGTCTATAAAAATAATTGAACTATATTTTCAGTTCGTAAAAGAAAAAATAATAATAATATTAAAAGTATCGGTATTAAAAAAAAACTCCATTTTTCCTCTTTCAATAATATGCTATGACGTCATTAATTTTTTTTCCTAATAGAAACCTTTTACTACAAAAAAAAAAGCAAAGGTGGATGGACGACAAAGTTAAGGTTCAATCGAAAGGTTACATACACACGCACTCATACACGCACACACGCACACAGTCTGAATAAAAATTGTTTAGAATTTTTTATTTTTTTTTCCCACATTTTTAACTTAAGTAAAAGCATTTATAATCATTAAATATAATGTTTAACACCTTCTTATTATTATTTTTAAACGCTTCTGGCGTTTAAAAAAACATTTTTCGCAGCGTACCGTTTTGTGTTAAGTTTTTTTAGTATAACATTAAACCGCATATAATGCGTGTCATTATTAAACATCCTGCTAATCACCAACAAACAACAAAAAAGTAGGAACAACAACAACAACATCGACAGAAAGGTTTTTTTTTTTCCTTTTTATTAAAAAAAAAATATAAGGCAAAGGTCAGTCAGTCAGTCATAAGATGGTTTATTTGATGAGAAAACATTTTACGAACGGACATGATTCGCGGTGGAAACAAAATCATTTGAATGTTAATTTTAAGGTTATATTTTTTAAAGTATTCATTATCACAAAAAAAAAAAGCTAAAACTATTCAGGTATATGTTTGTATACAACAACACGAAAAGATGATGAGAATTAGAGAGAGAGAGAGAGAGAGTGTTGATCAAAGTGTTTGGAAAATGGCGTCGTTGACCGACCACCGAGTCTAAACCTTATACAACATGGACATACGTCGAAGTGGTTCGTTCGAAAAAAAAAAAAAGTAATTTTGTATATTTTGTTGTTGTTGTTCGAATAATAAAAAAGTAATTTTTTTTTTTTTTTTTTTTTTTTTTGAAAACGATTTTATTTCTGTCGTGGCGCACGTAGTCTGGTTTATAATAAACTGGCCTCGGGTTCTCTCAAGTCATATTTTTAACAAGCAGGCAACATTTCGTGATGAATTTTTAATAACAGTTTCCTTGTTTAGACAATGAGAGCTCACACACAAAAATCCTCAATTAAATTTTTTTAATTTTTTTTTTCCTTTCCTTTTTTTCCTTTTTTTTTATTCCTTTTTTTTTTGCGAAAAAAAGAGACCGCGACCGCGACCGCGTGACGTTAATTTTGCAACAAAAAAAAAAGTTTTGTAACTGTCGAAAATTTTATTTGATATCAATTAACCGTGAAAAGAAAGAATTTTTTTTTTTTTTTCAACTTTTTTTGTTTTTATCGGTTGATCGCCTTTTAAATTGTTTTGCGTGTGTGTGTGTGTGTGTGTGTGTGTGTGCACACATACATTCGTATAATAATACAAACGTAGGAAAACAAACGGATTTTTTTTCCCAACGTTAAATAATTTATTCTTTTTGAAGTTGAAAATTTAAAACGATAAAATTATATTAGCGTGAAAGTTGGCATCACGATTGTTAATCATTCAAACTTTGAACCGTAGCAAAGGTTAAAAGTAAATTTTTCCTTTGTTTTTTTTTTTTTTTAATATACATATATGTGTGTGTATGTGTGTGTGTGCGTGTTGCGCTATAAAGTTATAGACTTATTTTTAAATAAATTTACAACATAAAAAAAGGAGTAAAAATAAATTAAAGGGATTAATATAATTCGAAATTAAATGTTTAAATAATCTTTTTTTTTTTTGTAATATCGCACCCCAATTATTATTAATTATAAGAGTGACGGACGTCGAAACTGATGATGATGGTGTTGATGGCGGTGGTGACGGTGGTGACAAAAAGAAAAACATATATAAATGTACAAAAAAAAAAAAACGACCGAGTTAAAAATCGACTGGATCAAATGTGTCAAATCCCAAATGCAAACATGCGTTTCGTTCGAATTACCCCCCCCACCCTTTGAATTTTAATTTTCTCTTTGTCGCGCTTTTTTTTTTTTTACAACCCTCGTCGCGTGACCTGTCCGTTAAACGTAATAAACCAGAAAATAAGAAGAAACAATTAGAAATAGGAAAAAAAAAAAAAAGTCGGTTAGGAAAACTGAGTCATGCATTTGTGTGTGTGTGCGAACCGATGAGAATGATAGACGTTATAATGGTAATTCTACTCTTGGTAGTTTTACTATTATCCCACCCCTCCGTTGATTTCTGTCCGTGACTAATCTCCCCTTTCTCCTCTTCCTCTTCCTCCCCATATGGAAAATGTTTAATCAAAACTTAACGTAATATCAACGTTCCAAAAACTTTGTTATTTTCTATCTTTTGGACCGTTATAATAAAAAGGGAGGGAAAATTGTAAACTACTTAATTAAGAGTCCACGCCTAAAAAAAAAAAAAAAAACCAATCTCGAAAGAAAATTTACGGTTAAACTTTATTTTTACAACTTTTTCTTTTTTTTTTGAAAAAAAAAAAAAAAAAGAAAATAAAAGTTGGTTACATAATTCGTGGTGTACATACGCATAAAAAAAAAAAGATGAAGGAAAAATAATAGTCGGGGCGGAAGAAAACAAAAGAACAAATCACGGGGGCAAATTTTCTTTTTTTTTTTGCATCGTCTTCTACATTTTTTTGTTTTAACGCCTTTTGAATAAAAAAAAAAAAATTTATCGTAAGAGTTTTTATTTTTTTTGAGTTTTGAATTTACGATTTAAAAATTACCGGAAAAACGAGATGATTAATGATTTATTATCAATTTTCCTGATAACGCTGGACCGATTTACTTAAGAAAAGCAAATCCGTTGAAAAAAAAACTAAAATTTTCTGACGAGGAAAGGTGGGAAAAAACCAATGTCGCTTATGTTTAACTTATTGAACAATTGGCCATTTAATAAAACTAATTTTCATTAAAATTTTTAGCGAGCTGAATGAGTGCAAAACATTGAAAATTTTCGCCGGCTCCCACTTCTCCCATCCCCCTTCCTCCTATCGCTCCTCCCCCCGAAATTTTTTTTTGCGAATTTTCATGCGTCCGCCTGGAATTTTTTTTTTCTCCAAAATTTAAATAATTATTAACATGGAGAACCAATTACACCAAAAATTTAAGTACTAAAAAGGAGGAAATTCAGTAATAATAGTAATAATAATAATTTTTTATTGATTGACATCATCCCCCCCCCCCGAAATAATTTAAACTAATAAATAAATAATTTTAAATTGTTTATCCGCAAATAATTAATTTATTTTAAATAGCAATAATAATAATAATAATAATAATAATAATAATAATAATAATAATAATAATAATAATAATAATAATAATAATAATAATAATAAATAACTTCAATAAAAATAAATAAAGAAAAATTTTTTTTTTATAAAGATTTAATGGACCCCACACAAAATATACCTTATTTACCGAATTTATTCCAAATTTCTTTTCCAGGCAATTCCAACCCCCTTCTTCCTCCTCCCCCTTCCCCATTCCCTCCGTAAAAAATTTAAATCCGGTTAATAAATATTATTTTCGATGGAGGTTTTTTTTTTAAAAATTCGTTCGCGAAAAGAAAAAAAAAGAAGTTATCAATCGATTAATTTAATAAATTTCACATCATTTATAATTAATGAGTATTATTATTATTATTATCATTATTATTATTTAAAGAATCGAAAGCAGAAGAAAAAAAGAAAAAATAGAAAAAGAGGATTACGTATAGTTAAAACGAGATCATTGAATTTTGAATTTTTTTTTTTTGTTCGTGGGAAGTAAAAAAAAATTCATTAATAAGATTAAATAAAATTTTGACCTTGACCATTCATGTGATTGACCTTTATAAAGTTACCAAAAAAAATAGTTAAACGCTATAAATTTATAGCGATATAAATTATCATTAAAATAGGTAAAATAATAATAATAATAATAATAATGAGTTTTTCTCTTAAGGGAAGAAAAAAAAAATTACTACGGACGTATATATATGTGTATATATATATATATTTTTTTCGTTTAGTTTTTTTTTCTCTCCAAAATTCCAGGTGGTTGATTTAATTCCAAAAAAAAAAATTCATCATATCAATACATTTTTTTTAGATAACCCGCTGTTTTAAATATAAAAAAAAAAAAATTTAATAAAAGGGCTAAAAAAGTTTTTTTTTATTTTGGAGAAATCCATGAAGTTTTGGAGGGTTGATTTTTTTTTTTTTTGGAATGAAACTAAATGAAATCGCGCAATCTCGTTTGTTTTCGGTTTTGTTCGTACGTTTCCGACTTTATTTCTTTACTCTTCTATCACGTTATTACCTCCTCTCTCTCTCTCTCTCTCTCTGTTTTTTTTTGTTCTTTTTCTCTTTTTACTTACTTAGCTTGGTTGGGGACTTTGTAAAGCGTTCAATTTCATTATCCAGAGTTCAGTCGCGGTCTGTCCGTGTCGAGATGAAGTTGTTTGTAACGATACCGTTTGTCGTCGGATTCGTATAATCGGTTGTTATTTTGGAATTGATCGGTTTTTTTTTGTTTTCATTATTATTATTATTAATATTAATATTTCTATTATTTACTTATTTTAAAAAAATTAATTAGTTTTTTTTTTTTAATCGTGCGAAATGTTTTTTTTGTGAATTATTTTTGTATTTTTAATTTCTGATAATTTTTTGTTTTTGGGATAAATGAGATTTGAATTTGTTTATTTATTTAAAATGACTCTGTTTGGGGTTTCAGTCATTTTCTGAAACGAACAAACAAACAAACAAACAAAAAAAAGTCTCCCGCTCAAAAAAAATAAAAAAATAAAAAATAAAACAAACAATGATTGATAAAATTTTAAAATGGTCGAAAAAGAATCATCATCATCATTATCATCATCGAAAATGATGATTTTTTTAATTTTTTGTTTTATTTGCGGAATACAATGTGCTTCAGAGCAAGTACAATCGGCGAATTCTCAATCTCCGCCGATTTTACGCTACGAAGCTCCAGACGATTGTCAATGGTGGATACGAGAGGGTCCTGACGAAGTTGCGCTCATATGTCGTCTGCAAACGATCAACAGCGAATTCGAAAGCACGAATTTTAGCGTCATACCATCCGAGCACACGACATCGTTGAGAATACAGTGCAACATGGAATTATTTTCAAAGAGTTCTTTGGACGATCGAAGTTTCGCACATTTAACGAAATTACGCGAACTCGTTTTAGATCATTGCAAATTGGCCAAATGGCCATCGGGAACTCTCATAGGTTTGGGAGATTTGAGAAATTTATCCGTGAGAACTCACAACACGGATTGGCCGGAATTAAGCATGGAAATATCGCCGGAAAGTTTTCTTACCGTCCGACAATTGGAACGTCTCGATTTGAGTTTCAACAACATTTGGTCGTTTCCCGAAAGCATATTTTGCCCCCTGACCAATTTAGTTACCTTGAACGTGAGTCAAAATCGTTTGCAAGACGTCGGAGATTTGGGTTTTAGAGAAAAACCGCCACCCCCTCAAAGTCTGATAAGTTCTCGGGACGATATTAACGATGGGGATTCCGTACCCACCGGAGGCATAGCTCCCTGCACTTTGGATATTCAAGTTTTGGACGTGTCTTGGAATCATTTCGTTTTAATACCGAGCAGCGGTTTCAGTGCTTTGCGTCGTTTAAAAGAACTTTACATACACGATAACGAGATAACAATGGTCGCGGAAAAAGCTTTGGCGGGTTTGAAAAATTTAGAAATATTAGATTTATCGAATAATAAAATAGTCGCTCTCCCACCGGAGCTTTTTCAAGATGCCGCAGAAGGAATCAAAGAAATTTATTTACAAAATAATTCAATTAGCATTTTGGCATCCGGTTTATTTTCAAATTTGAAACATCTTTTGGCGTTGGATTTGTCGAAAAATCATTTAACAAGCGTTTGGATAACTCCGCTCACCTTTTCCGGCCTTATCCGACTCGTTTTGCTCAATCTCGGATACAACAACATTTCAAAACTCGATCCTTATTTGTTTAACGATTTATACACTTTGCAAATATTGAACTTGGAACACAATTTAATCGAAACCCTTCCCCTGGGCACTTTTGCCCCAATGAAAAATCTCCACACTCTGATACTTTCCTACAATAAAATACGTTCTCTCGACGCGTTTTCCCTAAACAATCTATACGTATTGAGTTTACTTTCTTTGGACAACAATCTCATTGAAAACATACACGTGGACGCTTTTAGAAATCTAAGCAGTTTACAAGATTTAAATTTAAACGGAAACGGATTGACGGCCGTTCCGGCGGCACTTCAAAACATGAGACTCCTCCGCACCGTCGACCTGGGAGAAAATTCCATTAGTAACATCGTCGAACCCGGTTTTGCCGGAATGAATAATTTGTACGGATTAAGACTGATCGGAAATCAATTGACTAACATAACGAAGAAATCATTTTCGAATTTACCCGAGCTTCAAATTCTCAACTTGGCTCGTAATAAAATAAAAAGAGTCGAAAAAGGAGCGTTCAACGATAATTTACACTTGCAAGCCATACGTCTCGATGCGAATCTTTTAACCGACATTGACGATCTTTTCGTCGGAATACAAAATCTTCTGTGGTTGAACATATCGGATAACAAATTGGAAAGTTTCGATTATTCTCTGGTGCCGAGAACATTACAATGGTTGGATTTGCATAAAAATTTCATAAAAGAATTGGGAAATCATTATTCAGTCGATGGAAAGCTCAAAATACAAACGCTCGACGCGAGTTTTAATAAATTGACGACAATAACGGCCGCATCGATACCTAACAGCGTTGAATTATTGTTTTTAAACGACAATTTAATTAAACACGTTGAACCTCACACGTTTTTGAAAAAAGTAAATTTGACTCGAGTCGATCTTTATGCTAATCAAATAGTCAGCATGGAATTGAACGCTTTGAGACTGACGCCGGTCGATCCGGAACGTGCGCTTCCTGAATTTTATGTCGGAGGAAATCCCTTTCAATGCGATTGCACCATGGAATGGTTGCAAAGAATTAATAATTTGGATCATCTGAGGCAACATCCGAGAGTCATGGATTTAGAGGGAATTTACTGCAAGCTTTTATATAACCGTGATAAAATGTACGTGTCCCTCGTCGACGTGGAATCATCCCAATTTTTATGCCCCTATAAATTTCACTGTTTCACTCTCTGCCACTGTTGCGATTTCGATGCGTGCGATTGCAAGATGACGTGTCCTTCGAATTGCACGTGCTATCACGATCAATCGTGGTCGTCCAACATCGTCGAATGTTCCGCTGCCGGATACACAAACATGCCGGATAGGATTCCGATGGATGCGACCGAGGTTTACATAGACGGTAACAATTTGGTAGAACTCTCGAGTCACGCTTTCATCGGTAGGAAAAATCTTAGGGTTTTATACGCGAATAATTCAAACATAGCCGCAATATACAATCACACTTTCAGCGGATTGAAAAGGTTGGCAGTTCTCCATTTGGAAAACAATGCCATCAAAGAACTTTCCGGTTTCGAATTTACCAGTTTAGAAAATTTAAAAGAGCTTTACTTACAAGGTAACGAAATACATTATATAAACAATAGAACATTTTCCGAATTAAAACAAGTTCAAGTTATTCGTTTAGATAGTAACAAATTGAGGACTTTTCAGGTATGGGATTTCACGTATAATCCCTATCTCGTAGAAATAGCATTATCCGATAATCAGTGGTCGTGTAATTGCCAATATTTGCAACAGTTTAGAAATTGGCTCCAACCAAATTACGCCAAAGTCGTAGACGCGAATAAAATAATATGCATATTTAATAATGTGACTAACTTATTAGGTCCTCCGGTGGCGGATTTTAATTCGACCACGTGTTCTGCTTACACGGGAGACAGCAGAGCCGTCATAGAAAATCCCGTCATACACGATTATCTTCCATTGCTCCTCGCGACCCTTTGTACATTTTTAGTTTCAATAACGATCGTGTGCAGTGTGTTTTATTTTAGAAGAGAATTGAGAGTGTGGATATATTCTAAATGTGGTTTGAGAATGTGCTATAAAACAACCGCCTTCGAAGAAGAACAAGATCGGGATCGTTTGTTCGACGCATATGTCAGTTACAGTGTGAAAGATGAAAGTTTCGTGAATCAAGTTTTGGCTCCGGGTTTAGAGCAAACGGATCCCAGGTACAGGCTGTGCCTCCACTATCGGGATTTTAACGTGACCGCGTACATAGCCGACACGATAATAGAAGCGGTCGAATCGTCAAAGAGAACCATTGTTATTTTATCGAAAAATTTCCTTCACTCGGAGTGGTGTCGATTCGAATTTAAATCCGCGTTGCACGAAGTGTTGAAAGATAGAAGAAGACGGTTAATTGTGATTACGTTAGGTGAAGTACCCCAAAGAGATTTGGATCCGGATTTGAGGTTGTACCTCAAAACGAATACATGCATAGAATGGGGGGATAGGCTGTTCTGGCAGAAGCTCAAATTTGCCATGCCGGACGCGAGGAGAAACAATTGTACGTCTTCTAGACACGTAAGACCCCACGTTAACGTTAATTTATATTCTACGGCATCGACGCCCAATTCTTACGATCATCGATCGTCGTCCGGTCAGAGGCCCTCGGGTAAACTTTTGCCGCCTCCTTTGATACATCACCAAAACAACCTTCAAAATGCTGCTAACCAACAGCAAAATTGTAGATTACCGCAACCCCTGTGGGCGTAGCGGATATTTTTACGCAGGTACGTGACCGAACCCCATTTTGGAATTTCTAGTCTTATATAATTCTCTAATAACTCCCCCCTAAAAATGTTTTTTTTTTTTCTTAACGGTAATAACAATTCGTTTAATTATTCGTACGAACATTTTTAAATAAATGTATAAATAAAATTGTGTAAATAAATATAGCAAATCTATAAATATATATATAGAGTAAAAGAACTACTATAAGTGATTAATTTAAAAATTTTGTGTTTGTGGCAACAAAAAAAAAAGATTTCTTCTATAAAACCATTTCAAATAACGATATAAATATTATCATTATTATTATTATAAAAATAAATAAAAATAAATTTACTTTTCGTGGTAACGCTATAAAATTTTATTTATTACTATATATATACAGTCATATATCAAAGTGAAAAAAAAGAGAAAGAGAGAGAAAGAGGAAGAAAGACGTGGTGGGAAAAGGACATAAAATAAACTATATTCAATTTATTTAAATATAAACTATAATAATGTTTATTTCGATAATTTAAACCGATTAGAATAAAAAAAAAAAAAAGAAAAAAAAATTCTTGACGCTATAAAATTCACGATTTTTTTTTTTTAAGGGTCACGAAAAAAAGGCTTTAAAAAGGCCGAAGGCTTTTTTTTCTCTCTCTCTTTCTCTCTCCATAATAATTTTTAACGACTTTTTTTTTTTTTGGAGAAAAAAACCTTTTTTTTTTTTTTCTATTCATCATCGGACGCAAACGTAAATTTTTTTTTTATTCTCTCTCGTTAAGTCGGTTTAAAAAAAAAAAAAAAAATTACCCGAGACATCCCTCCCACTCTCCTTCCCTCTCCCCTTCCTTTCCTCCCTCTCAGGCCGATAGGTTCGCATTACAGTGTTTCATTGACTATAATTTAAATTAATTTGATAAAAATGTACTACAAAAGTTAGGAAAACGACGTCACGGCATCTTCAAATATTTAAATTTTATTAAAAAAAAATTTATAGCGCGAAATCATCAATTATTATTAATATTATTAAAGTTGAGAAGAAAATTTTTTTTTTTTTTTCTCCAGAAAAATCTCATTTAGCTGGAAATTTATCTAAAGTGACAAAAGTGACTAATGTATCCACCTGTTGTTGTGTGTGTGTGTGTGTGTTGCCTCCTCGGGCTGATTAATAAATTAATGTTTTTTTTTTTTTTTTTTAATATTTTTACTTTTTTTTTATAGCGACCTTTTTTTTGTTTTTCTCTCGTAGTTAAATATTTATTTATTTATAGTTTAAACTATAAACTATAAAATTTATTGCATTAATAAATTTTAAAGTCCCGTCGAAAATTTTATTTTTATTATTTTTTTTTCGGTAATTTTTCCCTTAATTTAAAAAAAAAAAAAAAAAAAAAAAAAAAAAACGTAATTTATTTACTCATCATTAATTAATTAAAAGCGTTAATGAGATGACTATAATATAGAGACTATTAAACGTTTTATAGACTACTATAAATTATTTTCGGTGAATAAAAAAAAAATAATAATAAAAATTTATCATTTTGTTTTACCGTTTGTTTAAATATTATTATTATTATTTTTTTTCACTATTTAAATAAAAAAAGGGAACAGTTTATAAACGGCTATATTATCGTTAATTGATGTTTGTTTTTTTTTATAGAGCTATAATTTATAGACTAAGGAAAAAAATACAAAAAAATTTTGTATTTAGACACGATAATTTAATAATTTTAATGATAATAATAATAATAATAATAATTATTATTATTATTAAACTGGAATTTTTTAAAATAAACTTTGCTATAAATAATATAGTTGCGCTATAAATTGAAATAATTAAGACGAGTTAAGCACGTTAAAAAAAAAAAAACAATTTAAATTTTTTCACATTTTATTAAAAGAAAAAAAATATAATAATAATTAGTATTATTATTATTTAAAACACAATTAAAAATAAAAATAAAAAAATTAGATTAAATATTATTATTATTATTTATTTATTTATTTTTAAATAATAATTATCGCGGAGGCTTTTTTTTTGTTAAATTATCGCGAAGGTTTTGATTTACGATGGTAACGAATGTCGAAAAAAATTTTCTTTTTTTTTTTTTAAATTACATATTAATGATGGCAATTTGAGTTTTTTTTTTTTTTATAATAATTGAGCAATGAGTCGACTTTTAAAATTTTTCATTCCCCCCACCCGCCCCTCTTTCGCCCGAAATCAGAGCAAAGAATCTCCTCCTTCGTCTCTCTCTCTCTCTCTCTCTCTTTCTCTCTTTCCCCTCTCGCTGAATTATAGCAAAAAAAAAGATTTCTTTAAAATTTTGTTTTTATTATAAACTCTACGTCAAAACGAAATTTATTGTTAATAAAAATGTTGATGATAATGATGATGATGATGACGTAGAAAAGCAGAAGCGTTGAAATAATAAACTTGATCACGTTTGGTCACGACATAAACAAAAAAAAAAAGTAACTCATTATTATTATTATTATTATTATTATTATTATTTTGCTATATGTTTTACATACGTGGCGTGATTATCATTATTATCATTTGACTTCATATAATAACTCCGATATAAATTTTTTTTTATAGAGAAAATTATTATTAACATAAAAATTTATAGCGCTATAATTAATATAAAGTTACAATTTGTTTTGTTTTTTTTTCCAACGTGACGTCATTAAACCAAAGTAAAAAAAATTTGTTTTATGTTACAAATCACAAACTCATTGAAATTTTTGTTGATTTTTATAGCTATAAAGCTATAAAATTTGCTATAATTTGCATCGAATAATGATAATAATAATAATATTGATCGATACGTTTGTTTTGCAAAAAAGTCTTTTTTTTTTGTTTTATTTACAATAATATATATTTTGTTACATTTCCGACGTGTTATATATCTACATAATAATGTTTTCTTACTCTATATTATAGTCTATATTTTTTTAAAGAAAAACATTAAATGCATTAAGATTATTAGATTTTTGGTGAGGAGCAAGATTTTACCGGAAGGTTAAAAAAAAAGTTATTTTAATGTTTTATCATTTTAAACGTGGCTTTTTTTTTGGAAAATGGCTATATTTTTTATAGTCTATAACGTTTGCTCCGCCAGATAATAATTTAATATCTCAATATTTTTGTTTACGTTCAATTCAAAATTGATGTTTGTAAAAGGAAATATTTACGACTATAAAAATAATATAGTATGTTTTTTTTTTTTTGATATGAGCGTAGATTGTTAGGAATTATAAAAAAATCGTGGCAATAAGAGAAAGTTTTTTTTTTTTTTTTGAATTTAAAATCCAAATAATAGAGCTTCTATATTTTTATAGTACATTTAAAACAAAAAATTAATTTTGGTTTTGGAACGACGGAAAGAATCATTAAATTGTAATTGAAATATTTTAAAAATGCGCTATAAATATTTAAATAAAATATAGTTATAGTGCGATTACATTAAATTAACGTAAATTGTTATGTATGCGAGCTATAAAGCTCAAGTCAAAATAATTTTTTTTTTGTCGTGTCATTAGTCAATCGACTTGTAATTGAAGGACTTTAAGGAGGATTTGACGCGTCGATTTTTTCGTTGATAAAAAATTTCTTTTTTTTTTTTCTCGTGTGAAAAAAAATTTATTTTTTATTATAGCCTATCGCAGCTATAAACTATCGATGCTTATTATCATCATCATCATCGTATCCAAATAACGATAAAATTACAGCTTATTATTATTATTATTATTATTATCGCGTTGTTGCCGTGCTATAAACTATAACACACACGCGCACACACACGTACGAGGGTAATAATAGATTTTTATCCGTTTTTTTTTTTGTTACATAATTAAATTAAATTAACATTAATTCCCGCGTGTGAACGCCGTTTTTTTTTTTTTTTAATAATAATAATTATTATTATTATTCGAAACGATAAATCTTGTGATTCTTAGCAAAAACAAAAAAAAAATTGTAGCAAAACAAAACACAAAACAAATTTATTTATTTTTTTATTTTTTGTTTTAATTTAATTTGTTTTTAACGAATGAACTCGACGTATGTGTATTAATAATAATAATAATAATAATATTAATATTAATAAAAATTAAAATTTTGACAGGAAATTAAAAATAATAATAATAATAATAATAATAATAATAATAATAATAATTAATAACTTTTTTTTTTCGAAAATAAATAATTTAATAAATTTAAACAAGGTTTTAGAAGTCGCGTCATGTTCACGCCTTTGTTTTCCGGTCCACCGTCTTTGTTTTAAAGCGAACAAACGTAGGAATAATAATAATAATAATAATACTGACGACGATAAGTACAACAACAACAAAAATAACAATAACAATAAATAAAAATTAAAATGAACAGTTTTTTGTTTCCCAACGAATTTATTATAAATAACCGATTGAATTATTATTATTATTATTATTATAAAAAAAAATTTTTTTTGTTACGTCTAATTTGCATGTATTTAAATTCTTTTTTTTTTTCATTGTTTTCTTTTTTTTGGGGAGGAGGGGGAGGAGAGGATGGTTGAGGTGTGGGGAAACGAAAAGAGGAGGGATTCTATGGAGAGATGAAAAAATAAAAAAATTCGGGGAGAGATAAAAACGAGATGGAGAAAATTTCAACGGGATAAATATTTTATTGTTGAAGTTAATAAATAATTTATGTAATTACAAAAGCGAAAAATATTTTTTCCGAGTTTATTAAAATTTACGGGGAGCCGTGTGCGTGCGTTTAAAGTGGGGGAGAGAGGGATAGAGAGAAAGGGGGGAAGAGAAAATATAATCGGGGAAACGGTCAGTTTTTCGAAAATTTTCGTTAAATATTTACGCGAACACACACCGACGGTAAAAAAAAATTATATAAATAAAAAAAAAAATTTTATATTTTTTTTTTGGGGGGGAAAGAGGGGGCGGTAGTGCGGGGAGAAATAACGAAAAGAACAATTCATTCGACGGTAAAATCGGTAAAGAAAAAAAAAATATATAAAACGGATCATTTCATTTTTTTTTTTGTTTTTGTTATGTACCTGATTTCCCTTGAAATGGCCCCCCAAATGACGATTATACGATTTTATCGTTATTTACGGCATGTAATCACGCACTAATTTATTACCATTCAAAATCGATCGATCTTATTACCCCCCGTTAATTAACTTTTTTTTTTTTTGGAAAATTTTCCAAACAACTACAAAATTGCAATTTTTTCTTATTCAGAGTCATTAGGGTACTCATTTTATTTATATTCTAGAACTCAGACAACGTTTTATTACTAACGGGTGGTACATTTTCCTCCCCCTCTCCCCTCACCTCATTTTCTTTTTTTTATTACTTATTAATTTTGATCTTTTACTCGGAAAATAATAATTTTTGAAAATTTTACCGTTTCGATAATTAAAATTACTAAAATGTTTAATTCGTAAACAAATTAGAGTTTTAAATATGTCGTATAATTATAAGAAAATTCTAGAATTATTATGGTCATTTTTTTTTTTTGGGGGGGGGGGATTGGGAAGAGGAATAAGGAGCTCATTAGAGCTCATACGGTTATCCTTCTCATTACCCTCCCTCCCCCTTTTTTTTTTCTAAAATTAAATTTCGATAAATATCTCCCGTAGATTAATTGTAAAAAAAAAAAAAATTATTTGATTTAACACCGTTTAATTATCATTATCATCATCATCATTATCATTATTTAAAAAAATGGTTCGATGGATGGAATAAATTGTTGTAATGGATTATATTATGGTTTTTAAAGATGCATTTTCATAATGACGGATATTTTTTTTTTTTAAAATGAATTTAATACGGCGTAATCATGAGATAAATAATCGCATACTTGTGGTGTGCGTTATTATCATCATCGTCGTCGTCGTCGTCGTCGTCGCCATTTTTTTTTTTAAATGTTATTAAGGGCAGACAATAAAAAATAAAAGAAATTTAGGTCTTTAATACGAGAATTTAGCCTTAGGAAACGTATATGAACGCATTAACATCGTTCTCATAAGATTTTTCTTCACTCTCTCTCTCTCTTTTTCTCTCTTTCTCTTTGTCTCTCTCTCTCTCACTCGTTCTCTCTTATTAAACGTGAAAATTAAATACAAAAAAATTTTTATTTTTATTTTTTATGAATAATCGAGAACGGGGCGGATTTAACAACGTTCCGAGACACTTTGACCATTAAAAAAAACAAATTTTGTAACATTTTTAATTATCAATGGTTATCTCATCCTCCAATTTATTTTTTTAAATCGTCGCCATTTTGTTTTTTTTAACGAAGGAGTATGGGAGGAGGAGAGGGGAGGAGAAGGAGGAGGGGAGTTTAAATGTAAAAATCTGAAAAAAATGAAGCATTCGAAACCTTAGCATTTGGATACGTGACTCCTCATTTAATTTTTTCACACATGTGGATGAATGTTGTTTTTGTTTTTGTTGTTTGTTAGAGGTGTTTGTTTGTCGGTTTTTTCATTTGAAACGAGTGTTAAAAAATAAATAAATCAAATCCGTGCATTTTTTTTCTCTTTTTTTTTTTAAATTAAAAATAAAAATAAAACGTCAATAATGAAAAAAAAAAATTATTATTAATTTTATTTAATCATTCGTTAAATGAAATTTTATTTATTTTCATCAATAATAATAAAATCGATTTTAATTTAAGATGATGATGATGATGATGATAATAAAAATAATAATAATAATATGAAATAAATCTGGACTTAATAAAAATCGATTGACCGACCGACCGACCGACCCACCGAAGACCGGAAAAAAAATTTTTTTTTTTCTTATTATAAAAAGAGTGAATGTAACTCGTGTCGCCATCTTTTTTTATCCACTTAAAAAAAACTTGACAAAGAATTTCTTTTTTAAGAAGAAAAAAAAGAAGCAGAAGAAAAAGAAATTAACAAGAGTGTAAACAACAGTTACTGGAAGTGACTCCCATTTTTTTTTTTTGTTGTTGGGTTTGGCTTCTATATAAAGATATAACATAAAAAAGTTTTTCTCTCTCTGTCTCTCTCTCTCTTTAACTATTTTAAAGAAATAAAGAATAAATCATTCATTGAATGATTTTTTTTTGTTGTAACAAGGGGATCCCCATTAAATAAAATCCGACTTTGATTACCTTATTTGGATTAATAACAAATCACGAGAATTACCAACTTTTGCATCCAAAAAAACAAAACAAAAAATTTCAATTTGATTTGGTTTACTGAATTCAATTAAAAGTTTTTTTTTTTTTTTACCTGAAAAATCTATTATTATTATTATTATTTTGGGTTTTTCCAATTGTTAAAATTATGTTTTCTCATGTGGAAAATTATCTATAATAATAATAATAATTTTATTGATTTTTTTTTCTTTTCTATTTTCTCTTTTTGAAAAAGGAAATATAATGATGATGATGACGATGATGAAGATTTTGTGTAAATTATATTTAGCGGTGACAGGTTTTCCGAAAAATATGACAGTTTCCCTTTTTCAATGATATTAAGAATCGGTTTCTTTGTTTGTTTGTTTGTTTGTCTGTTTGTTTTTTCAATGTGGATTTTGGCAAACTGTAGTAGGTTAATATAAGTTTTCCGATTGTTTTTTTTTCTTTTTTGGGAAAGATTCGGTTACGTATAATTTTCGTTGGTAAAAATTTACTTTTGTGTTTTTCGTTTAATAATAATAATGATGATGATGATGATGATGATAATAATAAAATTTACGAAACGATTGAAGTAAAACTGTTTGTTTACCGTTTGCACCTCTCGTCTGTAGGTTGTTCCAAAAGAAGAAGGCATAACTTTAAAGTTTTGTTTTCCTTTTGACAAAAAAAAAATGAATTCCAATGTTTGTTTATCCTTTTTTATAACTCTCTCTCTCTCTCTTGCTCTTTCTCTCCCACTTAAAAACTAATTTTAATTTATAATTTTAAATTATTATAATATTTTTTGTAGATTTTGTAACCTCTTTCGTGACCGTTTGATCATTTTCTTTGTTATCTCCTTCCTCTAACCATAAAATTCTGCGCCACTAAGATTTCGGGGTAAAAATACTTATGTAAATACCCCACCGTTGCCAAATTTCTCCAGTAAAACTAAATTACGCTGTACACGCGTTCGCTACTTCGATAATTGTCCTAATGTTTGGCCTTCATTTGTAAAAATGTTAGTAAGTGGCGTAATTTTCGCACGTGCACATTAAAAATGTGAAATGTTAGAGAAATAAAAATCATGGAAAAGTTAAAAATTTTTCAAATTTAAGTTGCAAAAAGTTTTATTTTATATTATAAAAAAAAAAAAGAGAGAAAAATTTGACGAAATTTTCCAGGTTCCCCGAGTGTTTGAAATTAATTTTAAACACGTTGAGATTTGATGGCGCGTGTTACGTCATTTAGTTAAATAGTTTGTCAGGTGAACGTATAAAGCAATGAAGAAATAATAATGATAGGTGATAATAATAATAATATTCGGTTGACTAAATCATTAGTTAGTTGATTTTACAATTTGCCATTTAGTGTGAAAACATTATGTGCGAACAACGTCGATGGATTGTCGCAGGAGCAATTTATTTTAATCTCGTGTGATAAGTTTTTCGCATGGAGAAAAAACTTTTCCAGAAAAGAGTCTGGAAAATTTTTAATAAGTTTTCATGTTAGTTTATATTTAACGCTTCTATCGTCGACCGATTTGAAAATTGTCAACCGAACACTTAATAAACTAATTTATAATTTGATCATCACACATTATCAAATTTTTTTTTTTTTTTTTGGTTTTTCCCAATCGGATTCTGTCGTAAAACTTCGTAATTAAAATCCATTCGTTTGTTTGTTTGTTTGTTGGTTTTTTTATATCAAAAAGGTCGAATTATATTTTTTTTTTTTTTGTAAATGTTAAGTAAGACGTTTCCAACAATTTAATGACGGTTGGATAAAATAGTTTTGTTAATAGTTGACTAAGAAATCTTAACGTCGATCTGGAAGCCTCGGATTTTGGAGAATTCCAAAAATCAATTCTGTTAAAAACTTTTGAACTGTTATCTATTTACGTTTCGTGATATTAATAAAATTGGCATGAGGATGGTTGTTAAATCGTGTGTTGGATTCGTAAAGATAAACAACATATTACCGTTTGTTTAAAAAAAAAAAAAAAAAAAAAAAAAAAAGTGATGGTTCTGGAATGTTTTTGTTTGATAAGTTGTTACCGTTTGCATTACCCTTCATTATGAAAAAACTGGACAAATAACTGCAAAATTTTTATTATTTTTTTTTTTTTTGTTCTATGAGTTTTGCATACTTTCAACAACTCGACAATACGTTTTTAATCGTGGACGATTGTTTTGTCATAGAAATTCTATAAAGTTATTGACGTTGTCAGACGAACTAATATCCGTTTTTGTTATGCAATTTCTTTCTCTTCATGGCGGCTTTTATTGTCATTATCATTATTATTATTATTATTTGAATAAATTGGGTGTGGCATCGTTATTCGCGTTGCAACCTTTTTTCGAGATGATAATTTCATAATCGCGTATTCATTTTGTTGATTTATTTTTCACAACCTAGTGGGGGAGTCCCCTGTCGCGTTCTTTTATGTCTAACAAAACAAAACGGTTTTTCGATCAATTCCCCCTCACCTCCCCCCCTTCCTCCGAATAAGTAAATACTGTCGGAAACATTTTTTTTTCCTTCCTTTTCCATGATATTCTAGAGATTTACTTAATGTTCTGGAAATAAATTCGTAATATCTCCTGATATCCCGTCATCGGAACCATAAGTAGTTAAAATGAATCTTGTGTGTGTGTGTGTGTGCGTGCGTGTGAATCCATACGACAAGGGTTCCGGTAATTAATACCTTCTTTATATTTCGGAAAAAGATTTTTATTGTTCATCCTGAGGGATGAACATCCTTATTCGAAAGAGAGAGTGCATCCTCATTGATTTGTTCATGCGGGCGAAAGGTTCAATAAAGAAAAAGACTCACGTTTGTTTTCAATTGATGTAAACTCTTAAATTCCTTTTTAAAATAATAATGATAATAATAATAATAATAATAATAATAATAATAATATTTTTTATTATGCAAGAACATCAAATTTACGGTAAATATATTTGATTGTGTTATTTTGTAAATTGTTGATTAGATTTTTTATTTAAAATTGTTTATTTCGAATTTCGGGTGTTGATTTACAAGTCGAGTTTTATGGGGAGATGGGGGGGGGTTGAGGAGAGGGACCTCGGAGTCAATTTAAATTCATTTTTATCAATCAATCAATCAATCGATCAGATTTATCGTAATTTAAATTTTCAACACTTTTTTTTTTTTTTTCGTTAAGGTGCGTTTTCAAAAATGAAATTATTATAATTAGATTATGTTGATGGACGAGTGTGTAAACATGTTGTTGTTGTCGTTGTTGAGATCAACGTAGGGAAAAGGATCATTTAGTTCTAGGACCATTTCAAAACATAAAACTGTTTTTATAAT
>NW_002987077.1:577333-579668 GCF_000006295.1 Pediculus humanus corporis | reverse complement strand
TAATGATTTTATTATTTTTTTTTTTTTTACGTTGTTTCGTGGACTTTCTTGTATTGTTAGTAAGGATTAGATAAGAGTTTTATTAACGATCGTAAATAAAAAGAAACAAAACAAAAAAAAACAATTAAGAAGATAAAACTATAGAAAATTACAAATAATTAAAATTAAACATTTACTTTAAAATGAAAAAAAAAAAAATTTATATTTTTAATGTTTAGCATTTAATTTTGTCTTTTCAATTGTCTCTGTTTTTTTTGTTTAAAATTCAATTTATAAACAAATTTAATTTACTTCAAGAGATTTACTAACACGCTACACACGATTGTTGTTGTTGTTGTTCGTTGAATTGAGAGAGACTAAACTTCCTTGGTAAAAACTGTCGATTTTTACAAAAAAAAAAAAACTAAAAATTTTCCACGTGATTTAGTTTTGTATTTTGGAAAGTTGTAGAAAACATCACAAAGTTTTTAGAAACTGTTTTTATTTGGATTTTGTTTAAAACTAGAACTCGTTCCTACCACCTCTACCACTACCACTACTCTATCGGTAGTAGTTTTTGTCGTTTTCATTTCGCGACAGAAAATTTGTTCGTTTGTAGCGTAGCGTGGGTTTTAATAATTAAACGACATAATCGAAATTTCTTGTCGCGGTTGTTTGTTTGAGTAGATTTTAAATTTATTATTATAGTAAGTAAACAAAAACAAAAAAAAATTTTTCAACGAGTGTCTGATTTATTTTTCAATCAATCATCAATCAACAATTAAATTTTTTAAATTATTTTTAATTTGTTTGTCGACAGCAAAAAAAAAAAAAAAATTTTTTTTGTATGTAAACAATCTTTATTATTTTAACGTAAACAAAACAAAACAAAAAAAATGTCGATTTCGGGGGTAAAATACAGTCGCCAAAAAACCCCCCATATTTGTTTTAATAACGTCGTTGATTTCGTCACAACGTCGATGACGTCAAATCTACATTTGTTTAAATGAGTGCGTCATACAAAAATTTTAACGATAAACATCTGTTTTTAATAGCAAAACTCCATAGAATGTGAACAAGTAAATGATTTTTACTTTTTATTTTATTTCTTTCTCCAGAGAGTTGTTTTCGAAAGGTCGATTTCGATTCATCGATCGATCGAAAAAAACATACCCAAAAAAAATTTTTTAATTTTTACATACGATAAAATAACATATATATAAAAAAAAGTTGGTATAATAATAATTTAATAGGTAATATTTAAAGTAGAAAAAAATTTTTTTTTTTTTATTTTTTAATCGCTCCGAGGAAATTTCGAGAATTTTTTGTTTTTTCGGTATGAAAGTATATGAAACGACGAATCGGTTAAATAATGATTATTTATAAAAAAAAAAAAAAAAATTTTAACTGTAAAAACAACCTGAAATATTATTACTTTTTTTTTTATTACCTGAATTAAAAAAAAAAATATATTTAATTAAGGCCCTTTTTTCTTTTTTCGAAAAAATTCATTTTACACGGTGTTTATATGAAACGATGAAATAAATTTTTTTTTGGAAAAAGAAAAAAATTTTTTTTTGAAATAAATTATTCGGATTTGCTATAAAAAGATTTGCTATAATTATTTTATAGAATAGAGTAGATTTTTAATTTGGCTATTGTGATTTTTTTAAATTAAATTTATTATAGCGCTTTGAACGAAACGTTTGTAAAAAAAAAATTTCTCACAATTACAATTACGTGGTAATTATTAATTAAAAAAAAAGGAAAGAAATTCGTGTTCGTGACGTCATTAGTTTTGTTTATACAATTAACAAATGATTATAGAACTATAAAGATTACTATTTTTTTTTAATTTATAGCTTATAAAGTTTTTAGCGTTGTTAAAAAAAAAATTAATTTTTGATGACCGATAATTAGACGCCATTAAAGGGGTGGCGGTTGTGGTGGTGGTGAGGGTGGTGTGTTGGTGGGGTCGTTGGCAGAGTTTGAAAATTTATTAATAATAAGAATCAGACAATAAAAAAATAATAATAATAATAATAATTTTTTTTGTGTTTACGTGAGCATGTTTTACGCGTGTTCGAAAAAAAAATTGTTTTTTTTTTTTTTTCTCACTCGTTAAATCGAACCCTTTTTTTTTTTTTCTTACGTTGGATGCATCGTCGTATGTTATTACCTATAATGTTTTTTTTTTTTTTACTTTAATTCTACGTAGCGCTATAAAAAAAAAAAAAAAACTAAAAACTAAACGTGTTAAATTCGTGACGAAACGAAAACTTGAAAACTTGAAAAAAAAAAAAAAACCTGAGAAAGAAAAAACGAAAAAATAAAAAAAATAAAAATTGAAGCCGTT
>NW_002987077.1:575015-576762 GCF_000006295.1 Pediculus humanus corporis | reverse complement strand
TTATTATTATTATTATTATTATTATTATTATCATCATTTGTCATTTAATAATTTTTAAAAGGGAATTTTGTCGTCGTTTTATCCGTTCATTTTTAATTTTTTTTTTTTTTTATATATAAATTGTCCGTGAAATAATATCACGTCGTAGAATTTTTTTTTTCGTTTTGGAAGGTCGTTTTTGTTTTTAAAAAAAATGTTGGAGGGCGGGGGGAAGAAGGGAGGAAGGGGAGAAGGAAAAGAAGTTAATCCGGTTCAATATTAGTTGGTAACAGGTGTAAAAAAAAAAAAATTTGGGTTTATTATTTTTTTTTTTTTTTGTTATTATTTAGCAAAGCGGCGTAACCACTTTTTTGGTTTTTTTTTTCGTACCTGATTGTACGATTGGTGGTGATTTTTGGGCGTGGCAGAAGATGGAGTAATTTTTTTTTTTTTTATTCCAAAGAGGAAAGAAAAAGGTGAGAAAGTCGGAATTATTTACGTGTCAAAAAAAAAATTTTTTTAAAGCTACCAACAAAAAAAAAATTCGTGAATTTTTTTTAATGATTTGAAATTAAGGAGAAAAAAAAAAAATTGATGGACAACAAGCGGTGGATGGATTCAAGTTTACGAAAACAACAAACAACAAACAACAACAACATATTTAAAATGGTTTTATATTACGAATAATAAACATCGTGACGTTTTAGTTTTAAAATTTTTTTTCATGTCGAAAACAATTTCGAACATAATTATACCCTTGATTGTATTCGCTGTCGGGTTTTTTTTTTTTTTTTCATGCAGAAAATATCACGTTGTCTGCACTTTATTATTTTTCTTATGTACCTTAAATCATCACCTTACTCTTAACCCGAACCTCAAACTCGACATGCGCGAATAATTATTTATATGAGAAAAATTATATTTATTTTTTTTTTGTAAAATGATTATCTATTCCTATTGATTTTTAATTATGATAAAAATCATTTTACGATTCTTTTGATTCACAAGCAAAAAAAAATTTTTTCTTTTTTATGTTCGCCACGAAAAAAAAAAAAATTTTGCTTCGTATACATACATATATATATTATAATTATTATATATATATAAATATTATATATTATACATTATATTAACGGAAAACCGATCGCATATTATTATTATTATTATCATTGTTTATAATATTTTTTCTATTGATTTAATCGATAGTATAACAAAACAAAACAAAAAAAATTTTGTTTTTTGTCTATTTAAATTAAATATTTATCTACTGCTAAACATTAATTTTTTCAAAACAAAAGTCCGTATCGTTTGTTCGTTTGTACAATAATTATCAACAAACGAATAAAATTTTTTCTTTTATTATTATTATTATTATTTCAAATAACAATCGATTGTTATTAACAAATAATAATTGTTGTTTTCTGTTAATTGTTATTATTATGATACGAACGAATTTAATTTGTTGGTATGAATCATCGAATGACATTTAAAAAAAAAAATGCTTATTATTATTATTATTATTATTATCATTATTAATATTTTTACGATTGATTCCTGGAATGTTTTCTGGAAATGGAATGATTATATTCATTCACATGTGAATTTAACAAACAACAACAACAAAATTGGTTTTAAGTTACTCAATCCATTCGTATAAAATTTTTTTAAATTTACTATTAAGTATTATCATTACTATTATTATTATTATTATTATTATTATCATTATTTAAATTAGATTATTATTATTATTATTATTATCATTATTTGA
>NW_002987077.1:569744-574824 GCF_000006295.1 Pediculus humanus corporis | reverse complement strand
TAAACTACACGGTGGAAAAAAAAATGAATTGTGTGCGTGCGTGTGCGTTTACGTGCGTGTTTGTATATTTATTTTTAGGCGCGTTAAAAATGAACAACAATCACCCACACGTTCGTTCGTTCGTTCGTTTGTTCGTTCGCTTTTATAAATAAACTGTACCAAATTATTTAAATTAACCTCATTAGTAAGCCTCGAGGTACCTTTTTTCTTTTTTTGTTTTGCTTTAGTTAAACACCCGAAGGTATTTTTTAAAGTGGAAGAAGAACCAAAAGAGAGAGAGAGAGAGATAGAGTAAAGAGAAAAGAAAAAAGAATTTTTAATTGCAATCAATCTTCGGTTAATGCCACGTAACTCAACAGAAATTGTTAATAACATTTAATTATTAATTTACGCGTAATTAGATATAAAAAAAACCTTTTTTTTCTACTTTCGAAGCACTCGATACGAAAAAAAAAAACAAAATGGATTCCATAATTAATTATCAGAAACGGAGATAAAAAAAAAAAAATAAGAAACAATTATTTTTACATAAATTTAACTTTACGTTCGTGTCGTGTTTTTAACAACAACAACAACAAAATGAATTTCGTTTTGCGTTTGTTAATGTGCCTTCCAGCGTTCATAAAAAAAAAAATTTTTTTTTTAAATCTACTAATGAGCCGTGTTTTTGTTGTTGTTGTTGTTGTTACTACTAGCAAAAGGAAAAAAATATAATGATGATGATGATGATGATGATAATGATAATAATAAGTATATGATTGAGTATTAGCTAAAGGAAAAGTGATTTAATTTTTTGGTCGTTACGTTCTCGTCGTCGTCGTCGTCGTCGTCTTGGGTCGTGTAATTAACCGAAATTCTTAATTTTTTCTTTTTTTTGAGGGGGTCACGTTGTTATTATTATTATTATTATTATTATTATTATTATTATTTATTACCGTATGTTTATTATATATAATATATACAATCGTCGATTTTTTTTTTTTTTTTAAATATTTTTCACGTAGAAAAAATAAAAAATTTTACCACTTTTATTTTATACAAATGTAGAGAGAAATACCCACAGCACGTATTAAATTTAAATAACAATAATAATAATAATAATAATGATAATAATATAAATTATAATTTATATTACATAGCAGCACTAAAAAAAAAAAAAAATTTAAATGGTTTCGCATGTATATATTATAACGTTTCAAAACAAAATCATTTGTTTAAAAAAAAAAAAAAAAGTGAAAAAAGTGGAAAAAGAAATTGTTAAATTATAGCAAAATATGTATGCGTATATATATATAAATGTGACTCGTAGCAAATTTACATAAATGATGCGCAAAATTTTTCAAGTATATGTGGACCATAAATCATTTTTGACATTTTTTTCTCTTTTTTTTTTTTTTTTTATCGCAGCGAACGAATTTTCAGACGTTAAATTTTTTTTTTCTTTCCCCCCCCCCGGTCTCTCCTTCCTTTTTTCCCCCTCTTGAGGGGTCGAAATCGAGGCAAAAAGAAAGAGGTCAAAGAGCAAAAAAAAAAAAAAAAAAATTTACTCAAAACTATCGTTCCGAACAACTTCTCGCCTCCTTATTTTTTTCTGTTGCTAGTATCTTTTTAACGATTTTCTTTCCCTACACGTTCAATCCGCCGCCCTTTCCCCCTCCCCGCGTATTACGATAACGATAATAATAAATTTAAATAAATGTATTATACTATTATTATTATCATTATAATTATATAATAAAAAAATCGAAGACTTTTTAATTAAAAGTGTTTAAAAATATTATTATTTTTTTTGTTTTTCTGTCGTGAAAAGATTTTAACTGTAAGTAGCTTAAATCCTTAATAAAAAGGTTTTTACTATCTTGTCAGTATAATTAAATGAAAAACGTTCGTGTTAACAGCAGGAAACAACAACAGCAACAGCATAAAACAATAATTAAATATTTATTATTTATTTATTAATGGGTAATAAATATTTTTTATAAAATTTGTTTTTCTCTCTGTCGTCGACTATACGGAATAAGGGTTAATGAAACCGTTTTTTTTTTTTTTATTCGATTGGCAATAACATTAATATTATTATTATTATTATTATTATTATTATTATTATTATTATTAATAATAAACTGGAACGTCATTTTGTTTTCGATTTTGGAAATGAGTTTTTTTGGAAAACGCACAATTTGTTTTTTGTTAAATGATTTTTTTTTTCTATGCTCTTACGCACGCGCACTCTTACGTACAACAACAACAAAAAAGAGAGAGAGAGAGAGACGAACAAATTTTTTTACCCTCTCTCTCTCACTCTATTCATTTTTACCGTTTAATTTATATGTCCTACCACCTTTTATTAATTTTCTTTTTTTTTTCGTTTTTAAAATTTCGTAAATTTAAATTAAACCTTTTTTAATATAAGTTAAAAATAATATAAAACCATCAGCTTATACCGAAAAGGAGAAAGAGAGAGAAAAAGGGAGGGGGTAGAAAAAAAAAAGAAAATTTAACAATTCATTACTTAAGGCTAAAATTTTAAGTGCGGATAATAATTTAAATGATTATTCATGGCTCGAATTGGGGGAAGGCTTTTATTTTTTTTGGGGAGAGGAGAAAGGAGGAGGAGAGGGGAGGGAAGGGAAATGGGTTAAGCATTGAGGGAGGAGGTATGGGGCGATTTTATTTCCCTAAAATTTTTTTTTTTTTTTTACTAGAATATTTTTTTTCTTATTTTTCCTTACACGATTTCGTAAGCGTTCAACGGATTGCAACACGTTATTAACTTCATTTTTTTTTTAATTTTATCTAGATCATTCTAGATAATATATTTAACGGTTTTTTTTTGAAAGCGGACACACCGCGAAACCCGGTCACGCAATTAATTAATAATAACATTTATTAAAATTTAAATTCTTATTCGATTCGAAATTATTATTTATGAATCAAATGATGAAAATATTAATCAAAAAAAAAAAAACCCTATTAATTTATGATTTACACATTAAAATTAAAAAAAAATTTTTTTCCTACAGCGAAATCTTCCCCCCTCGCTCCCTCCCTCCCTACCTTTTCCCAAAAATTCTTTTTCCCTCAGATTCGTATTCGTGAAATGTATCATTATTCGGTCGATTGAATATTCTAGAAAAAAAAAATAATAATAATAAAAATATTTACTCATGTTTTCTAAGAAATTCGTTTACGAATTAAGACATTAGACGTGGTTTTAACTATTATTATTATTATGATTATTGTTTTTTTTTTTCTGTAAATGTTAAAACCGCAAACGAACGTATCGATTTTTATTTTTTACCTGTTCAAGGTAATTTAACGAGACGTAACCGCAAAAAAAAAAAAATTTTTTTTACGTAGCGCCTTTTTTTTTTAAGGGTAACGAGAAACTCGTGACGTGTTTCTGACGCGTTCGAATTAAATAAAATGATCCAATTATCGATTCATTTTTTATTTATTTATTTATTTTTAAATTTTTGCTGATTAATAAATAATGTTAATTAATCGATCGATCGATCGAACATTTATTTATTAATTAATATAACATTTTAAAATACTCGTAATTATTTTTATTTTTATCGGTAAAGTTTGTTTAATCAATCAGTCAAATCAATTATTATTTTTCATTATCGGTTTTCTTTAATTTTTAATAACGTCATTCAAATCGATAATTGATTTTTTTATTTAGGCATTATTATTATTATTATTATTTTGTTATTTTTAAAAAAAAATTTTTTTTCCGTTTAAATAATAATTTGAAACGCGTTTGTTGTTGTTTTTTTTTTTTTTAAGAGGAGGAGGAAAAGTTGGGGTTTTCATATCCGATTTTTTATTTTTGGTTGTATTTGTTCGGCCCCAATTTCGTTTGTAGTTTGTACGGATATGAAAAGAAAACAACAACAACAAAATTTTTTATTATCTTTTTCTTTTTTTCGTAGAAATAAAATATAATATTAATGCGAAGCGAAACTTATGTAAAATATGAACAAATGAAAAAAAGGAAAAATTTTAAATTATTAAAGAGAAGGTTGTTACGAGGAGAAGGTTTTCGGGCTACGAATCGAGTAGGAGGAAGATGAGGGGGTTATAGTGGAGGCGGGGGAAGCGGGAAGGTCGAAAAAAAAAGTAGGAAATGAAATTTTTGGAAAGAGGCAAACACAATATGCTTTTCCGCTTTGAAATAATTTTATTATTATTATTATTATTCTTTTTTTTTTTACTGTGTACAATGAAACCGCGGTTTATAAATTAATTTTTCCTTTTCTCTTCTGTCGTTTTTCGACTTTATTAAAACGGTTGTCTCTGCTGTTGTTTCACATTTACTTTCCACCCCCCTCTCTCTTCCCTCTTCCATCCTCTCTACGCTATTTCACTTCCTCACCTTTTATTCTCTCTAACCTCATTAACTAAACATTGGATTGTTTTATTCTTTAATATTGAAATTCTGCCGATTCTCCTTCCTTTGTCATCCTCCTCGTCGTCGTCGTCGGTTTTTTTTTCCTTTTTTTCTTTTTTTTTCGTCCTTTTTTTTTTTTTAATGACAAAAAAAAAGAAAAAAATTTATTTTATTTACTGCGGTTAAAAAAATTAAATTTATCCAAAGGATTCTAAAAGAAAAAAAAAAAAAAACCTTTACGTGATGTTTGAGAGATTTATTATATAATGCTTTTGTACGTCCTATTTTCCTTCCTTCCTTCCTTCTGCCTTGCCCCCCCTCCCCATACCTAACCTCTACTCTCTCCCTTTGGAGAAAAAAAAAACACCATATTCGTAAATTTTTATTAAAAAAAAAAAAATTTTAAGTACCGACAGATTTTTTTTTTTTTTTGTATAGTAAATGAAAGAAAAACAGGTTCAAAAGAATTTTTTTTCCTTTTTTCTTCTTCCTTTTTTGAAAGAGAAAAGACTTTTTTTTCGGAAAGGCTTAAGAATAAAAGAACAAAGATGATGATGATGATGATGGCGTTAAAAAAAAAAAGGCAAAGTCAAGAATTTTTATTCATCAGATGCTTACGCATATTTATAATAAATAATTTTATTTCCTTTTTTTTCTTTGTTTAAAAAAAAAGGAAAGGAAATG
>NW_002987077.1:568369-569724 GCF_000006295.1 Pediculus humanus corporis | reverse complement strand
GTGCGTTTTTTTTCTTTCCTTTGAATAATTTTTTCAAAAAAATTAAAAATGCGTGCGCGTGACGGAAAACGTGGCAAAAATTTAGTTTTTAAAATAAAATTTGAAATGGTTTTATATACGAAAAAAAAAATGTTGCCAACCTAATAAAAAAAAAATATACATATATACATATATAAATTTTTAATTTTTCTCAGGTTGCCACTGTTCATTTTTATTTTTTTTATTTTTATTTTATTTTATTTTTTATTAATAAACTGTTATTATTATTATTTTATTTCATTTATTTTATTTTTTATTTATTTTTTATTTTTTTTTAATTTAAAAAAAAAAAATATATCAATTCCTTTGAATTCCTTTTTTCGTTTTCCTTTGTTTTCCTTTTTTTTCCTTTTTTTGACCCGATAAAAAAAATTATCATTATCGAACACACACACACACATACACATAACGAAAGAGTTTATGAATTTTTTTTTTTTTTGCTGTCTTTTGACAATTCGACTTTATTTATTTATTTTTTTTCTATTGTTTCCATTGTTTCATTTAATTTCAAAACCCGAAAAAAAAGGATAAAAAAAAGGAAAAAAGGAAAAATGAAAAAAAAAAAAACGGAATTTACGAAATTTTGTTTCTGTTCAAACATTCATTTGATGGTAATAAATTGTTTTAGTTTATTTAATTACAACAATTGTTGTTGTTGTTGTTGTTTTATACTCATTTAGGATAATGTACTACTCTCTCTCTTTCTCTTTCTACAACACTCTCTCCTTTTCTCTCTCTCTCTATCTCTTTAATGTTTTTTTGTTTTTTAAATTTTTTTTTCACTTCGTTTATAATATTACGTGTAAAAAAAATTCCAGGTTGAAATTTTTTTTTTTTTTTTATGAACGCTGGAGAAAATTAAAATCGTTTTGGTTTTTTTTTTTTTTGCTGTCGTTAATGATTCTGCGAGTTTTTTGTTTTTTATTGTTTAAACAAACGAAAGTTAAAAAAAAAAGGTTTTTCTGTCGTTGTTATCCTCGTCGTCGTCATTTTTTTTTTATTTTTAAACTAAAGCAAATAAAATTTTTTTTTTGCGCGCGCGGATTTACAAATCCAATTTTCCAGAGCTTTTATTTGAAGCTTTTCTCAATTTTCTCTATTATTATTATTACTTAAAAACGATTTTTCATTTTTAAAAAAATTTTTTTTCTTATTTTTTATTTTTTTTACAATCGATAAATCATATAAAAAAAATTATTGATTTCATATTAATTTGACTGATTAAATATATATAAACGATAGCAAAAAAAAAAAAGGTTTTTTTTTTTTTAGCAAAAGAAAGAGAGAGAGAGAAAGAAAAAAGGTGGAAAGATAAA
>NW_002987077.1:555156-568087 GCF_000006295.1 Pediculus humanus corporis | reverse complement strand
AAAAAAACCACTTAAAAGTTTTTTTTTTTTCAATGGCGTTTCTGCAGCAAACCGCATTTTCATGTTTTGTAAAATTTCCATAATTTAAAAAAAAAAAAAAAGAAACTTCGTTCACCCGCATTTTTGCTGCTGTGAATGCAGATTTTTTAATTTTAATAAAAATTACAAAAAAAAAAAAAAAAAAACACTCGAAAAAACAAAAAAATAGTTTAACCGAAAAAAAAAAGAAAAAAATGGTTTTTAATGGGAAAAAGTGGTTAAAGGTTATTATTCATAAAAAAAAACCAACAGCAGCAGCAGAAGGGTAAAGATAAACAACACACGCACGCACACGATGGGTATATAAAAAAAAAAAGTTTCATTTTGTGCGTCAGCAAAAAAAAAAAACCGGTAATTTTATTATTGTCTCCTCCCCTCCTCATTCTCCTCCTCTTCTCTCATCTCCCTCTCCCCCCGCCTACCTTCGGTATTCGAACGGGATTATTAAAATCAACAACGTTTAAAAACGAATCCCCCCGGCGGTTACACCTAAAAAAAAAAAAGGAACGGCGAACATATTACGTAGGAGGTTAACAAAGTGAGAGATAAAAGTTCGAACGATGATGACGATGAATATCCGTTCGAACGGGTCAAAGTGCAATAATACCATTCCGGAAATGATGATGGTCGAATGAAATCAAATCAAAAAACGCGGAAAATTTTTTTGTTTTTTACGTTCGCGTTCGCGTTTTAAAAAAAAAGAAACTTTTATTTAAACGTCGGTTACAAACGCGTAACCCTTTCTCCTCTCTCTCTCTCTCTCTTCCCCCTCCTCTCTCTCTCTATTTTGGATAAACTGGATAAAAAAAAAATTTAACCGTAACATTTTTCCCCGGTGATATCAGATCGTCCGATATTGGAAAAAAAAAACAAAAAAAAATTTCGTTTCTGTTGTTTTGCGCTCATGTTTGCCATCATTAAATAACCGCAAAAACGAAAAAAAATCCTATAGAAAATTACCTAATATTAATATATATACGAAAAACATTTTTATCATCATCATAATCCGTATGCGTGTACGTATAAGAATGCGCAAATACATTATAAAATGTGTTTACTTAAAGATAATTATCTTATGTAATATTCATTTAATTTATAATAAAAAAAAAAATTTTTTTTTTCGCTTAGTTAATACTAAATTTCTAATATGGAGGGAAATTTTGGGTTTTAAAAAAGGTTTTATAAGCAAATTTTGCAAAAAAAAATTTTATATATACTTATACGTCGTATTTCGTTAGAAATTTTCTCTCATATTTAACGATAAATAATAATGATAATGATAATAATAATAATAGAGTAAAATAATATGAAAGTAAAAAGAGAAGAAATTATTGAGGTGAGAGGAATATGGTTGTGATGCGCGTAAGAAGTGGGAAGTCGTCGGTAATTTAATTTCCGTTCGCTTTTTCAATTATTACTTTTCTTAAAAAAAAAATTTTCATATCCTGCGAAACCTTTTTTTTTTCCGTTGAGGAAGTAGGTGAGAAAGGAAGAAAGGAAGGAATAGTTGGAAAGGTTATATGGAAGGTCGAAGAGAGTGAGAGAAAGATTTTAGCCTTTTTTTATTTCGGTAACCTTTTTTTTTTTTTTGGTCGTGTCTAAAGAGTTGAAAAGTGTTTGGAAAGATACAATTTTCGCATTTTTGGAACAACAAATTTCTTGCTTATTTCTTTCCATCCTTTCTTGCTGGCTGGCTGGAACATTTCCTAAACTCCAGGAATAAAAAAACTCATTGACATGTTCAATGACCACTTTTAACCCTGGAATCATGTTGACAATGAAAAATTTTTTAAAAATTTTGTTACGAATAAAAAAAAAAGGATGATTTTTTTTTCTCTGTTTTTCTCTTTTCCAGGGTTTTTTTTCCAAACTTTATTTTTTTTCCAGCAGTTTTTTTTTCGTATTCTAATTTTTCTTTTTTTTTTCCTCCCCCGAGGTAAATTTTTTTTTTTTTTTTGTTTATTAACTTCGTTTTGTCAGTTTTGTTTTTCCTTTTTTATTTTGTTTTTATTTTATTTGCTACTTTTCTCCATTTCGTTCCATGTTTTTTTTTTCATACTCCTCTTCTTTCTTTCTTCTGCTTTTTTTTTTTAAAGGTTTTGGGGTGTTCATGTTAAAAATAACCTCCCCTACTATTTTTTTACTAATCCTTTCATATTATTTTTTAACAACCTTAAACGTTCTTTTAATAAAAAAAAAAAAAAAAACTTTCCAGCGTGAAATTTTTTTCTCTTTCATAATTTGGAAATTTTTTTTTCTCCAGTTCTTGTTTTTATCTTCTCACTCCTTTGTTATTATCAACCCTCTTTTCATTTATCAAATGATTTTATTACCACCCGAAACCGTCTCGCAATTCATTCTTCCAACAAGAAATCTTAACATTTTTAGTTTTCTAAATGTTATAAATGGTTTTTCATTTTCAACCCCCAATAGAGGCGGCGGTGATAATACAAATTGTTTAAAACCTTCAAACCTCCTCCTCCCTCTTCTTATCTTCTTTTGTCTCTTTCTCTCTCTCTCTCTCTCTTTCAATCTTTCTATTACTATTTCTCTTTAAATTTTTATTTTACTCCCTTCTCTCTTTTGATATACAAAATCTAATTTTGTTCTTTGATGTAAATCACGGTTCTCTTTTTAAAAGCTGTTACGACGGAACGAACGCATCAAAAAAAAGAAAATTTCTTTCTTCTTATACTTCTTATTCTTCCTCTTCTTTTATTTTGTCATTCTTTTTTTAGTTCGAAAAGAAGGGGAAGGGGAAAAAGAAAAAAAAACGAAATTCAACCCTTTTGAATTTTCTCTCTCCCCCTTCCCGTGTTTTATTTAAAATCTAAGACGAAGGGTTTTTAATAACAACTTTTAACAATTACTACGTTTTAAATAACAATATAAAAAATGACGTCAATCTGCGAACGGGTTTTTTGTATTTTGTTGTTAAAACGTCGAACGTGTTTTTTCGTCGTTGAATTTTTTTTACTCTATGAAATGCAAGGGAAAGACACCGCCTTCTATTATTTACCTCCGTGAAAAAAAAATTATAATAAAAAATTCTTCATGCGACGTTTAAATCTATTTAAATTTAACGAGAGTATAGATTATTCGAATTCAATGTGAACTTCCGGTCATTAAAATAGCAACTAACCATGAATATCGCGGTGGCGCCGCGACCGGAAACACCGCTTTCGATTACCCATTAAAAAAATTACGTAAACGTATACGTAATTATTAATAACGTAATAAAAATAAAAAAAAATTTTTAAATTACGTCACGTGTGATAAAACAAAAACGACGCGTTGTGTTTTTTGTTTTTTTTTTTTTTTAACGCAAATTTAATACGTGAAAAAAAAAACAAAACATGTTTATGTTTTATGTTTTTACCAAATACAAAAATTAAATTAAAAAAAAAATAAATAAATATAATAATAATAATAATAATAATAATAATAATAATAATAATAATAATAATAATAATAATAATAAATGTGATTCATGTTTGTCGAATGTTTTCCGCGCATGAATTTTTTTTTTTTTTTAGTTTGTTTAACTTATTTTTTTTTTTTAGACGAATTCGAATCGGTTTGTTTGTTTGTTTGTTTGTTTATTATTACGTTGTTACTTCTTATCATCGATAATAATTATCGATAATAATATTATTGTTTTTTTTTTTTTTAAACTTAATTTAACCAAACATTTGCAATGGGTTTAAATTAAATCATAGTATAAACAAAATACGTTAAGGAAAAACAAAAAAAAAATTTCCCCAAATATTGTTTTTTTATGTTTTTATGTTTTTTTAAGTAAATTGTTTGCTATGTTTTTTATTTTATGTTTAACTTTTGTCAAGGACATCAAATAAAAATAAACATCTATAACTTATTGATTTATAGTAGCCAACCTAAAAAAAAAAAAAAAAAAAAAAAATTTTCTTTTCTTTTTTGGAGGGGAGGAAATTTGAACGCGGCGTTTTTATTTATTACAGTAAACGTGTATTTTATAGTTTGTTTATTTTGTTTATAGCGTTATTAATTACTATAAAATAAAGTTTAACTATATTATTAATTTAATAATTTTTTATTTATTAATTTTTTTTATCAGAAAAAAAAAAACAATTTAATTAAATGTTGAAAAAGAAAAAATTATCGATAATAGAAATTTTAAAATGTTTAAATAAACTTTTTATTAACTAATTATTTATTTATTTATTAATGTAAAAACGTGATTTTTTAACTTAAACATGAACAATAACAACAACAAAAAACATAACAATAAAAGAAAAGAAAACATAATTCTTGTAATTTATTTATTTATTTATTTTATTTATAAAACTTTCTTTTTTTTTTACGTTAATTGAATTTTTCCTTTTATTTTTTTTTTTTTTTGTCGTTTCTTTTATGTTTGTTGTTTAAAAAAAAAACAAAAGACAAAAGACAAAATGTCGGGTGGAGAAAACGAAAAGGGGAAAAAGAAAGAAAGACAAAAAAAAAATAATAATAAAATAAAAACAAACAATTTATTTACTGTGAAAATTTGTTTTATTATCTTCAATAAAATAACTGTCCACTTTTAAAAAAAAAAAAAAAAAAAGAAATTTTATTACAAACGCATCCTTTATTATTATTATTATTATTATTATTACTGTTTTATAATAGTGTTTTTAACGTTTCCGGTTTAAATAAAAAAAAAATTTATGCGTATGAATGCGTGCGTGTGACGTTTGTTTGTGTGTGTGACGAGACTAAAAGAGAAATTCCGGTTACGAGTATCTCATGAAATAAATAAAAAAAAAAAAATTTTTTTGTATCAAAATAAATATCACGCAAGGTATTTTTATTAATTAACCGCATGTGGGATTTATAATTCCGTTAATCGGAATAATAATAATAATAATAATCGGAACAAACAAACAAACGAATGAACAAACGAAGGAACAAAATTTTTTTTTTATAAATCTAATACGTTAGGTTTGTTATTAAAACGTTAAAAAGGGAATAACTCGAAATAGGGAGTAGCTTCAGTCGTCGTCGTCGTCATTAAAGCCTAAAATAATAATAATAATAATTAAAAATAAAATTTAACCAGTTTTAGAACTTGAAATTTTGACGTTTCCCCCACTCAACCCCCCACCCTTATTCTTCTCCCCGTAGTAGTTTTATTATTATTAATAAATAAAATCCGTTTTACCTTTTTTTCTTACGAAAATATCTAAAGACACTTTAAAATGTCTTTTTATTTGAGTCATCATTTGTTTTCTTTACTTAATGGAAACTAATTAATTGTTTAAATTGTCTCACCGAGAGAAAAAGAGACAAGAAAGCAAACAAACGAACGAACGAACAAACAAACAAACAAACAATTTGATTGATTACCTTATTTCTTATAATAAAAAAAAAAAAGGTTTTTATATTTTATTTGATAAAAAAAAATTTTTTTTTTTTTTTTGATTGATCGATCGATCGATCGATTTAATTGGAGTAATATGAAAATAAAATTTTTTTGTTTTCGAAATTGGTGCCACGTTAAAATGTCGCCATTTTGTTTTTTTTGTTTTCGAAAAAGAATTTTCTTATCGACGTACCAACGAACAAACGAACGAACGAACGACGCGTTAACGCGGACTTTAATTTTTCGATGAGTTCTTTTTTTTTTTGTCACGTGATTAAAACAAAACGTACGAAATGATAATGATAATGATAATAATAAGGATAAATTTTTTTTTAAAAACCAATTTAAAATTACGTATATGGAAAATTGTTGTTGTTGTTGTTGATCGTCGTTGATTTTGTTCGATTGTCGTCGTTTGTTGTTGTTGTTGTTGTCGTCCTTGAATTATTTTACACGTTTCGTTCCGCAACGATTTATAATAATAAATTAAATTTACGAAAAAAAATTTTTTTTTTTTTTTTTTAATTTTTTAATGTGAATAATAATAATAATGATGATGATGTAGTGATAATGATGATGATGATGATGATGATGATGATTAGTAACGCGTTTTTTATTACGTAATAATAAAGTAATAAATTAAATTCTCATCATTTTAACGCTTTTGAATATGTCGAAAGGGAAATCGTGATTTTTTTTTTTTAATTCGATGAAGGCGCGAGCGATTCGTGTTCGTGTTCGTGTTCCTCACGAAATTTATATTCGCGCCTAAAAAATAATTTAAGGAGTCGAATTGAAAAAATTTAAAAAAAAAAAAAAAAAAAAAAGAAAGGAAGAAGAAGACAAAGTGTATAATAATAGTAAAAGTAGATTGAATGTGTTTTTGTATCTAATAAAAAAATCAATAGAAGGTAACAATGACTTTGTAATATTGTGTGAAAAAGGTGACGTAAATGACTGGACAAAAACAACTGATAGCTTTAAGATAAAAAAAAGTTGAAAAGGGATTTTTTTTTAAATGTCCTCAATCAATAGTTGGTCTTCCTAATCCTCCTCCTCATCCTCCTCCTCCCCCTCTCTTTTCCTTCTATTTTTTCATATCTATCTTTATCACTCGAAGGCATTTGCCAGAAATGGACCTGAAAAAAAAAAAAAAATTTTTATTCTTTTTCACTCTGTCACCTTTATCTGACTTTATTATTATCATTATTATTATTATCATTATCATTTTAACAGGTAGTACGCTACGTTGACCGATCGGTCAACAACAAAAACAACCAAAAAAAATTTTTTTTTTTCGTAATACATATTTGGGGATATTTAATTGGGATGTAAAATAATAATAATAATAAATTATAAAAAATTTAAATCAAAAAAGAATTTTTTTTCTTTCGATTGGATGCCTTAAAAGTCTAAGAAAAAAGTTTTTCGGTTGTTTTATATCGCACGTGTCAACACGCGCACACACACACTCGAAAAAGAAAGGAAAGGAAAAAAGTTTTAAATTGCGGTAAAAAATAAAGAAGAAAGAAGAAGAAAATCGATTAGTTTGTTGGAAGCTATAGTAGATATAGGAAAAAAAAGAAGTTCTTCTTTCATCGTAATAAAGTGTTAAATGGGCCAAATGTGCCTGAATACCTGAATTCACCTGTATAATTAAACTACCCATCAAATTACTGGTACCGACCGACGGGAAAAAAAAAAAACACGAAAACCCTCCTGGTTTTTTTTTTTAAAAAGTTATTACCTTAGGTAGAACAAGTTCTTTCAGGTATATTTTCTTCTCTCTCTCTCTCTTTCTTTTTTACGTTTCGATTAAAATTTTTTTTATTAAAAAAAAAAGGAGAGAAAGAGATAGAGAGAGAAAATTTATCGTCTGCTTTTAGAATTTTTTTTTTTTTGTTCGCTGCCATTTTGAAATGATCGAATTTTTTCTTTTTTTTTTTGTTTTTCTGTCACAAATTACTCGGATTATTTTTTTTTTTTTTATATATAAAATTCGACGTCCATTTTATTATTTCTCTCTCTCTCTCTCATCATTTATTTATTTTATATAAAATATTTTTTTTTAATATTATTTATTCCGGGATATCATATTTTTATCATTTCACTCTCTCTCTCTCTCTCTCTCTTTCTCTCTTTTATTATTTGATTGATGATGTTTTCAATTGTTTTCTTTTTCTTTCATACCTTTCTCATTAACCGGTTGGCCTTGTTTCTATAAATTTTCAAACAAATTTAAAAAGACAATCAAATTATCATTATCATTATTATCATTATTTATTTATTTTACTTTTGAAATTGATATGTAAGTTATGGGTTCCCGTTTTTGATATAAGAAAAAGGGAAACGATGTAGATTATAGCGACTCTATAAATCGTGCTATAGTTTGGAGCGAGAAAGAAAAAAAAATTTCACGATGATGATGATGATGATTTTTTATCGTAAAAAATTTATAAGTAGGTTTTATTTAAGGAAAGTTAATTAAAATTTGACTGGAAGTAAAGAAGGAAGGAAGGAAGAATGGAGAGAAGAAAAGAAAGAAAGAATGAAGAATAATAATAATTTTTGGCAAAGCCGTTAAAATGGTCTCGTAATTACAGGAACCGAAGAAAGACAAGGATGGTAGATGAAAAGATGGGCAAGCTGTATTTAAGCCTTATTAATTTTCTCCCATATTATCTTTTATATATATAAAAAAAATAAAAAAAAATTTTTCAACCAAATCGGCCCACGGCAACATCGCCTTATTCATTATTATTATTATTATTATTATTATTATTATTGTATTCCCTTCTTCTTCTTCTTCTTTTTTTTTATATAACATCCGAAAAAGAAACGAAATTTGTTGTTGTTTTTGTTGTTGTTGTTCATACTCCGTGGAAAAAATAAATAATTAAAAAAAAAATTTATTATTATTATTATTAAAATTTATTTATTTTATTAATGCATATACACACATAAAATTTTATTAATATTATTAATTATTATTATTATTATTATTATTATTATTATTATTATTATTATTATTATTATTATTATTATTATTTGAAAAAATAAAATATAAAAAAGTCGAGAGAAAATTTAATTTTTTTTCTTTTTTTTTTTGGTTTAACGGTTGCGCCGTCTGCTGTTGTTTGCCTGTTCTTTTCCTCCTGCTGCTACTGCTGCTGTTGTTGTTGTTTTTTTTGTTTTTGTTCTCTCTCTCTGAAATAGTCTTTCTCTCTCTCTGACATAGTCTTTCTCTCTCTCTCTTTCGCCCTGTGGCTGATGTGTTTTATATCATCTTAATGGAAAGTTTTGAAACTTAAACGTTTTTTTTTTTACTGTTGTGATGACCTAAATTCAATTGATTTCGTATAGATTTTTATTACTGCTTTTGTTATCTTACTAAACTCTCGAGTTTTTTTTTATATTTCTATTTCCTTTTTTTTAACGTTTTTTTTTTTTTTTTAGAATTATCTAGAAAAAAAAGGAAAAAAAATTTTTTTAATAATATTTATTTATTTTATGTTGAGTAAGAACGAATGCATTAAATTTATTCTTATTCGACGAATCCCCTCCCCTCCCCGAAAAAAAGAAGAATAGAGAATTTTTTTTTCTGTTGTGTGAGAGAGAGAGGTGGAATCGTGCAAAAAAAACCGATGAAAAAAAAATTTGTAAAAAACTACTATATATACAATCGAAAAAGAAATCCGGATACGGAAGTTGATTTGTTTGTTCAGCTTCGGATTACAAGGAAAAAAAAAAAGAAAAGAAAAAAAATCAAATGCAAATACTTAAAATTGTTTGTTTACTTTTTTCTTTTTTTTCTACTTTTCTTCTGCTTTTTTTTATGTTTTTATCGTTTTAAAACTTTTTTTTTTCGTACATACGATTGTAACAAAACAAAAAAAATCTATAAAATTCGATTTGATTCGATAAAAAAAAGGAAAAAAAAAGGAAAAACTTTTGTAATTTTAAATAAAAGGTAATCGTTTAATAAAAAAAAAAAATGTTTTTCTTCTTTTTTTTTTTTAGTTAAAAAACTTTAATAAATGAATAAAGTAAATAATAATGAAAAGGTTACCAAAAAAAAAAAAAGGTTAACAAAAAAGGTTAGATTAAAAAAAAAAATGATTATTATTATTGTGAGTTATCCAACGCATATTTTTTCTTCCAAGTTTTAATAATTTTCTTTTTTCCTTTTTTTGTAAAAAAAAAAAATAAAGCAGAAGAAAAAGGTAAAAGGTAAAACGTAGAAAGAGAAGAAAAGAAAAGAAAATCATCTTTTTAAAATTTCTTCTGCTTTTAATATTTTTTTTTTTTAATAAGAAAAGAATAAGAAGAAGGAGAAGAAGGAGAAAAAAGATTAATAAAGTGTTAATCATTTTTCTCTTTTTTTTTTTTTAATATTTATTTTATCCAAGAGTTTAAAAATTAAACGGATGAATTTTATATATAGTAAATTATAAACTTTAATAATTTCACGCGCTCTATAACGAGCTATAACGCGCTATAAATTTAATAATTTTAGATTGCAATAAAATCATAAATGATTTAAAATAAATTTTATTTGAAATTTTTTTCCCCTTTTTTTAAATATATTTAATTAATTTTTATTTTCGGATAAAATTATAAATAAAGTCTTCTATATTATAGCGACTTTTTGCTATAACGCTATAAATTTTTTTTTCAAAAAAATTTAATTAATTTAAATATTAAAAAAGAAAAAAAACTGCACGGTTATTTTATTTATTAGCAAGATGAAGAAGAACCCTAAATAATAAATAAATAAATGCACGCAACAAAACATGCAAAAGGTGGCTGATTGTTGAGTTGGTTGGTTGGTTGTTTGTTTGTTGCAGCTGTTATTTTTAAAATTGTAGGAAAACGCGCGCGTTTTTTCTCTTTACCCCCCCGTTATTTAATTTTAGCATACTTTTTTTTTTTTTTTTATTCTTTGCAGTAATTTTAAATTTCCGTTTGAGATAAAAAAAAAAAAAAATTTTTTTTTGTGTTACCGTAAATAATTTTTGAAACGTTAAAAAAAAAAAAATTTTTTACGTGCGTGTTTGTTTTTTAATACTTTTTCTACGATAATTTTATTGTTTGTTGTTAAATGGTATACAAACGATGCGTTTTTATTAATTCGATATACCTACTTATAGTTAAATTGTAATTTTTTTTTTCTTGCTTTTTCCCATCCATCGTAGGTATGGTTTTACTTTTGGTCGTTGAGTGGAGTTGGGGAAAAAAATTGTATGACGTCATTAAACTGACGACGATAACGTTTGTAAAAATTTTTTTTTTTTTATCGATAACGAATAAAATTTAAATTTTTTTTATTTTTGGGTTGGTGAAAAAATAAATAAATCAGTGTAGATGGGCGTAAGAATCAAAAAAAAAAAAAAAGAAAAAGAAAACAAACAAACAAACAATTTTTTTTTTTTTTACATTTTATTTTTTTTTCTTTCTCGTGTTTTTTTTTTTTTTCATTCTAATAAATTTCAGTTTGTATAAAGAATAAAAAAAATAAAATAAAAGAAAAAAAGAAAGAGAGATAGAAAAAAATGAGAGAAAGATAAAGAGAGAGAGAGAGAGAGAGAAGAAAAATAAACCGTTTGCCCATTCGGGATTTTAGAAATAAAGACGAAAAATGTAAATTTATATTTTTTTTTTTTTGCGTTTTAGTTTCGTATCCAGATTTTTTTTTTCATAATAATAATTTTCTGGATAATATTAAAAATCACGTGACTGTAAATATTCCACGATCGATAAGAAGGGGTGTGGAGTGGTGGGAAAGAAAAAAGAAATTTAAAATTAACGTCGTTACTAATTTTTTTTTTCTGTTAATGGCGCAAAATTTTATGATTTCACACAAGAGCAAATTGTTTATAACATTATGATAAATTTGGCAACAACGCTCCCGGATCAATTATTATTATTGCTATCATCATCATCTTATACGGGAATTTGTTCGTTTCATAACAAACGAAGAAAAAAAAAAAAGAAAAATTTTTTCTTTTTTTTTGACAAACACCGGAAAGATTTATTTTCCCTCCCATCCTCTCTCCCTCTCCACCCCCCAGTGTCTCCCCATGAAAGGTTCGAAGTAAAGAAGCGTTAAACCAAAAAGTAAATAATCAAAAGACAGAGAGTTAAAGTTAAAATTGCTGGAAGGAGAATCGAACTAATGGTCCAGCACTAAGAAATGTTAACAAAACCGATAAGGAGAAAGAAAGGTTCGGACAAAAACCTTTTTTCCTTATTATTTTCGTCATCTCATCCTTTCCCATTATCTTTCCCTTCTTCCTTTTTTTTTTTTATCTTTTCTCAAGGGATAAAGAGAGGAAGAGAAAATCTTTTTGTGAAATTCATCTGTCAATTCATTAGTTTTTCCATTATTATTATCATTATCATTATCGTCTGATGGCGACACCCGCCATTTTTTATTATTTTCTTTGACCGTAAATTTTATTTATGTTTATTTTAATACAAAAAAAAAAAATTAAAAATAATGATGATGATGATGATGGCGATGTTCCTTTGTTTAAACATTAAATGGAAAAAATTTCCTTTGATAAAAACAAAGGAAAACAAAAAACGTACCTGCCTACCTTAATAAAAATAAAATTAATAATGTTTAAAATTATTTAAAGTCGTTAAATGTTAATTGCAATTTTCGGACATTTTCTTTTTTCTCTCTCTCTCTCTTTCACTCTCTCTTTCTCTCTTTTCTTGTATTTTACTATCGTATTTTAAAACGATTTCATAAATTTTATTCTTTAATAATTTCTTTTTTTTTTATTCCACCATTGAATAAAAAAACATTTTGTTTTCTCTCCATTACTGAATTATTTTTATTGCATTTAACAAAAAGGAAAAAAAATCGATAAATTTTTTTTTTTGCATCGATTGCCAACAAAAAAAAGAAAAAAAGGTTTAGTTGTGCGTTCCTTTTTCAAAAAAATAAATTTGATATTTTGAATGAAAAGGTTTAAACCTTATTTTAATATTTTAAAAAAAACCTTTTAGAATTAATTAATTAATTAATTAATTTAATTTTTGATATTAAAGAAAAAAGAAAAAAAATGGCGGGTTTTTATGAATCGGAATAAAAAGAAGAAAGAAAAAAATTTTTTATTTATTTATTTTAATCTTTTGAATGTATATAATATTTCTTATCACTTGCAGATATTGATAAGAATTTTAAAAAGTTGATTTTATTTTATTTTGCCCCCCTTCTATCCTCCCCTCTTCCCTCCTCCCTCCTTCCCTATTTTTCTCGCACTTGAAAAATAATTTTTTTTAATATGTCAAAAGGGGTGGTAAAAAAAAAAAAACTTGATCGAAGTGGTAACGACCATCATCACCATCGCCGCCACCACCACTACCACCATTACCACCGCCACCACCATCACCATCATCATTTCGATTTGAAAATATCAATAAAATAATTCTAATGCGTGTGTGTGTGTGTGTGTTCGTTCAATTGATGGGTGGAATATTAAAAGAAAATTCAAATAA
>NW_002987077.1:553359-554873 GCF_000006295.1 Pediculus humanus corporis | reverse complement strand
CGGCGCTTTAAATGGTGTTGTTGTTGTTTTTTTTTTCGAAATCTATTTTCAAAAAGGTATTACAACATTCACGCGTTGGTACCGCTATTTTATTTTAATTACACAATGCTTAGAGGTGGTTAATACAAAATGTGAGGGAGAGAGAGAGAGTGAGAGTGAGAAATAAAACCGGTTAAATTTTTTTTTTTTAAAGTTGACTTTCCTGAATTCCAGCGGCCATCTTTTTTTTTCTTCCTTACATACATTGTATGAAGAAAAAAAAATTTTTCATTCCCTTGTAAAATCTGGCAACCGTATCAAATTTCAAATTTCGATTGTATGATTTTAGATGATAAAAGAAAAACGGCAGATGGTTTAAAAACATCCCTTACACAAAAAAAAAATTTGCCACGGTTAAAATATTTTTAAGGAAAAAAGAAAAGCTAATAAGACTTTTTTTTTTCCAGTAAGGAAAATATAATGATACGATCGACGTGGCATTAGATGCACACACACACACACACACACACACACACACTAAAAATATCGATTAATGCATCGAAATAAATTTTTAAGTTAAAAATAATCAACGGCAGGTGCGCATAATGTTTATTATGTTTTTAAAAGGTGGTGACGTTGGTGACGGTAGTGACGTTGTAAAGTAATGACGACATCGCACAATTATAAATAATAATAATAATAATAATAATAATAATAAATAAACTCATGATAATTGTGTGAGCGATTCTTTTTTTTTGAAATACGTCGTTTGGGTTTTGCATGTTTTTTTTACTACTGCTCCATTAAAAAATGGAAGAAAAAAAAGGAAAATAAAGGAAAAAAAAATTTACGTCTTTTTGAAATGTATTAAAAAGAAAAAAGTTAGTATAAAAGGAAATTAAATTGCAGACAAAGGAAGTCGTATGTAAAATACATAAATTTTATACGAGTAAAGTTAAAGTTGAAAAAAAAGGAAATAAACGCGTAACGTAAATGTTTTTAAATGTTACGCCGCCTTACGCATTTAATAAATTTATTATCATTATTATCACGCGGGTATTAATATCGATGAGTGTGTTCTATTGACACGATTTTATTATTTTACATCGACGTAAAAATTAATATTTTTATTTATTTTTTTGTTTTTTTTTTTGTAGATGAAAATCCTGTTTCTACTTACGTATAAAATAAAAAAAAATTTTTTTTTAATGAAGTCGGAATAGGAAAAAAAGAAAAAAGAAAGTTTTCGTGAATTTTTTTTTTCTTTTTTTTTTTTTCTTTTTCCCCGATAAATCATTTTTTTTTTTTTTTTTTTCATTTTATAATCTGATTATTGCTGGAATTTTTTTTTAATACAGCAATGAATCAAGATTTTTTATTTTTTTATTATTTTTTATTTTTGGCTGGAAACTTGGAGAAAGAGAAATAATAATAATAATAATAATAATAATAATACGAAAAGCCAGCGGTTAAAACTAAGCAGTTTTTTTTTTTTTTAAAAAAAAAAAAGGTTACGAAGCTCAGTTTTTTTTAAT
>NW_002987077.1:551359-552877 GCF_000006295.1 Pediculus humanus corporis | reverse complement strand
GATACAAATGATTTTTTTATTACGAAAAAGGGGGGGAAAAAGAAAACTTACTATAATTTTTTATAGACGAAAAGAAAAAATTTATAGTTATAGCAACAAATAAAAAATTGGATTAAATTAAACAAATTAATATGGCGAAATCAAATTGGAAAATTTTTTTTTTTTTTCTTTTTACTTTCGTCTCTTTATTAATCCCAAACGTGTAATTTTTTATCGTTAGTTTCTTGTTAGTTTTAGTCGTTTTTAGTAGGAAATGCAATATAAAAATATTTTTAGTCTCTTAAATGACTAAATGTAATTGAAATTTTTTGAAAACGTAAAAATCTTTTGGAAACATTTTTTTTCATCTTACATCCCTCTCAAAATTTAATATTTAACTTATTACTACAAATCCCAAACGTTTGAAAAATTATATATATATATATAAAACTTTTTCTTTTTTTTTCTGTTCGTGTCATTTCCGGTAAAAGTAGTGCGATTGTCTTTTCCAGGTTTTTTTTCCCTCTCATTTTTTCTCCGGGAGGAAACCGAAAAAAAAAAAAAAAAAAAATGTTTTTTAAATTTCTCTCGAGATACAAAATAAAAACCATTAAACTATGCGCTTTTTTTTTTTTTTATTTCCCTCGAGTAAATGGTTGGGGGGGAGTGAGAGGAGGAAAGAGGTTAAAAAAAAAAGGGCAAAAAATAAAAAAGTAAAACCGGAAAAAGAAAAAGTTTTCTCCGTAAAGTTTTTTTTTTTTTCAAAACGCATCCGTATTAAATAAAATTTTTATTTTTTTTTTCTCCAAAAACGTCATCATCATCACCATCCTTTTAAATTTTTTTTTTTTTTTTTGGGGGGGGTAATTAAAATCGCGAAAATTTTTTTTTCTCCAAGAAATTTTCCGGATGATAAAAATAAAAAAATTGATATTTATTGCCGATATTCCTCCTTTTTCTCCTCCTCCTTCTCTCCTTTCTCCTCCCTTTTACAATAAAAATTTACATTTAATTACACACGTGTGGACAAACACGGACACGAGAGGGGGAGGAAGGGAGGGCGTCGTTTGTCCGATTATGGCGTCCGAATTCAAATAACGAAAGGAAATTTTTATTTATAAAAATTAATTTTCCAAATCGTTTGAATCGAAAAAAAAAAACCTGGAATTGTTTGATAGTATTATTATTATTATTATTATTATTACTATTATTATTCACGCGGCACTTTTTGTTGTTTTTGACAGAATTAGGGTAAATCCCTTCCTTCCTTTCCTCCTTCCTACCTCTTTTATTTTATTTTTTTGTTTAACTGGACAACGCACACTTTGGGACGTGACAAATTATTATTATTATCGTCATTTATTATGTTTAACTTATAAAGGGAATATTATATTAGTCAAAAAATAAAAACTATAAATTTTCTTTTTCTCTCTCTCTCTCTCCCTCGCGCGCGAAAAAAGCCCGAAAACGATTTTTCGAAAAAAAAAAATAAAAATAAAAAAAAAAGGAAATTTTAATAAAATGATTATGATTTATTTA
>NW_002987077.1:549324-550749 GCF_000006295.1 Pediculus humanus corporis | reverse complement strand
AAAGTTGAAAGGAGGGTAGGGAGGAAATAAGGTGAGGATCGAATGCAACGAAATAAAAAAAAAAACTTATAATTTAATTGTAATAAATTTTTCGATTTATAAATTTAATTACCCTCCTCCCCCACTCCCCATTCATTTTTTTTCGGTTTTCTAATTACACGTTTTTAAATTTTGCTCGTGTTTTATTTAAAATAGAAAATAATTTTTTTCGCGAATTTGATAAAAAATAGATTTAAAAAAAAACAATTAATGGAGTTGTAGTCGATGTCGACTAAAAAAAAAAAAATAATAATAATAATAATAATAATAATTTAAAAAATGTCCCGGTGCGGGGTAAAATTCTATATTTTTATTCTTAATCCACGTTTATTTTATTTTATTTTTCATTCTAGAATTTTCTAAAGCTTTCAAAAATCAATTTTTCCTCTTTTTTTTTTATTTCGCTGAAAATAAAATTTTTTTTGTGACGTTGTTTTCATTTCGTTGCCTTTTTTTTTGTTTTTTGTTTTTGTTAATGATGAGAAAATATATATTTTTAATTTTTCTTCTGCTTTTTTTTATTTTTTAATCGTCTGCTATTTTAAAAACATTTTTTTTTTTTTTTTAGGTCACTAATATAAAACGATAAATTTTTTAATTTATTTTTTTTATTTTATTCGTTATGTACGAATGAATTTAAATTTTTAAGATGATTTTTTTAAAAAATCAGGGAAGGATTAAGGATTATATAAAAAATTTAAAAAAATCTTATTCCCATTATAAAAAAAAAAATATGCCTAGTACGAATAATAATAATAATAATTTGTTATGAAAAAAAAAACTAAAAATTATTATCGATAAAAAAAAAAAAGTGGATCGAATCGATCGATTGTTGATCTAAAATTAGTGTTTACGTCGAGTAAAAAAAAAAAAAAAAATTAAAAGTGAAGGTAAAATATATATATTTTTCAAATGTTATCATTATCATTATCATTATTATTATTATTATTACACGGGTAATAATATGAATTTGAAAAAAAAAAAATGTCCCGTCTGGAAAAATTCCGTTTTTTTTTTTTTTTCCTTTCCCCTCTTAATAATTTTAAATTTTTATCAAGTATCGAGTAATTATTATTATTATTATTATTATTATTATTTTATAGACTACAAACCTCTATAAACTATAAATATATGTTATTTATGTGTTTGTTTTGTTAATATAGTTAATTTTAGCGACGGAGTAATAATTTAGTTTCAGTTTTTTTTTTAAATTAATTGTAGTTATCGTGACTTAAAAAAAAAAAAAATATTTATGTATATATTAATCGTTGTTTGTTGTTTGTCGTTTGTATTTAAATCATACAAACACAAACGCACGAGTATACGGATTAAAATCAATTATAAATTGATTAATTAATATTTTATCAATTTTTTACACGTTTGTTT
>NW_002987077.1:546888-548715 GCF_000006295.1 Pediculus humanus corporis | reverse complement strand
AAAAAAAAAAGGAAAAGAGAGGGGGAGAGAAAGAGAGAAAACCTCTTGGAGGTTACGATATAATAATAATAATAATAATAATAAAATTCCTTTGAAAGAGTTTTAACAATTTCTTATGCTTTTTTTTTTCTCCAGCGGAAAAGGAAGATGGATGGATGGATGGTGAAGGGGGGTTGGAAGGGAGAAGTGCGTGGAAGAATGAATTTTTTCATAACGAACTTTTTCTTTTTTTTCTTTTTTTTTAATAACTTTCGGAAATTTTATTATTATTATTATTAAAAATTTTTTTTATTAATAATTTTTGTTTTTTTTTCTTCTTTTTTTTTTTTTTTTCGATAATTTCATTATTATTGTATAATTTTTTTTTCTGTATAAAATATCGATTTAATAACGAAACTTTTTTTTTTTTTAAATAAAAAGTAAAAGTAATAATAATAATAATAATAATGCGATGCGAAACGTTTCGCAAAAAGGTTTTAAAAAAAAAAATTTTTTTTTTTTGTTTATCCCTATATTAATTTTTTCATTTTTTTTCCACCACGTTTGCGAAGGAAAACTAATTTTTAAAAAAATATTACTCTTTTGTTACAGGTAATAATAATTATTATTACGGATACAAGAATCGAAAACGGGTGTGGAAAAAAAGAAAAAAAGGTTGTCTTTTTACGGTAAGAACCTTTTACTTTTATAAGGTATACGTATATGAGGAAAACCTTTTTATAGAATTCGTAAAATTACCTTAATTAATATTTTAATTGTAAACTAACCCCCTCTCACGGGAAAAAAAAGTAACTATTAGTAAAATTTATCATTCATTCATTCATTCATTGCCTTTGTAAGTGTATGTTTTACGAGTGACTAAGTTGAATCCGCCGCATTAATGAAAAGATACAATATAAGGGTAACACAAAACAAAAACAAAAACATTAGAAATACGTAGTAGTAGTAGTAATAATAATAATAATTGAATTTGACTTTTATTTAAAAAAAAAAAAAAAGAAAAAAAACCTTTTTTTCTACCCCGAGGATTTACTAAAGTTTAATTAAAATTTTTTTTTTATTACCTACCAAGGTTTTCTCAACCTTTTTTTTTATTTTATATATAAAAACCTTTTGGTGACTGTCAAATGCAATTAAAGTATTCTTTTAAAAACGTGCGTTTAATCGTTATTATCATTATTATTATTATCATCAATGTGTTTTTCTCTTTGATACAATTTATAAGTAAATATTATTGTTTTGTTTTTTTTTATTACTTTTTATCGTTTCTATATAAAAAAAAAAATTTATGCTGGTAGTAAGGTCTTTTGTTCTTATTTTTTTTTTTTTTGAAATTTTTACGTCACACGCACATACGCACACACGAAGAAATTTACATTATCTACCAAAAAAAAAAAAACAAAAAAATTAAAGGTAAAGTTTTCGGTTGCATTTTATTATTATTATTATTTTTTTTTTTTTTTTTGTCATTGACCCGATAAATTTAATAAGTTTTTCTGGCGGTTGTTATTGTCGTTGTTGTTGTTGTGGTTGTTGTTGTAGGCGGAATAAGTCAGATGAAAAGGTTAGTTTAATAAAAATGATGACGGATGTAGTTAACGTAATCACACGGACGCGACGAAAGTAATCACGTACGCGCGCATGCGGACATGACACGACAACGTTTCAAAAAAAAATTTTTTTTTTTTTTTAAATTATAACCTTTGTCAAATTTCAGTTTCGACTCCACACACACACACAATTTTCCTTTTTCATCGCTCCTTTGACTACGTTTTTAAACGCTTCATCATCAACGTTTTTATTTTTAAAAAAAACCAATTTCTTCAT